>NC_080860.1:12731328-12897794 GCF_030435755.1 Ochotona princeps | reverse complement strand
GGGCGGAGCGCGGCCGGCCGGACCCGAGCTCATGAGGGGACCCGGTGCGTCAGAGGCCGCGAGCGGATTCGGGTCGTCCTTTCCGCGCCGCGAGCGCACATTCCGGAGCGTCCGCCTGGAAACATGGCTCACATGCCCTCCAGGGTCTCTGGAACGAACCCCAGGTCCTGACCGCTGCGTCCGCGCCGTACCCTTCACGCCCCGGAGCCTGAGGCAGCCCGAAAGTTCGGCGGGCGCCGGGTAGAGGCCCTGAGGAAGCTGCGGACGGGGCTTGCGCAGGGCGCTGGCGCCCCCTCGCGGCCATGTGGGCATCTGCACCCTACACGGCGGCTGGGCCGGGGTCACCTCTGGGAGCCCGCAGCCTCGCTGCTGCTGCTGCTAGCTTAGGGCCAGGAATTTGAGGGTGATGGGTTCAGATATGTGTGGACATGCTGAAAGAACCCCTGAAGGCGCCCCTGGAAGAAAATATTCCTTTTATACTCGGTTCACGCAGATTTTCTTTATTAAGCACCTCTCGTTTGTATGTGCAAGGCATGCATCCGCGGGCCAGATTCAGGGTTTGGGGGAGCTTACAGATACTGGGGGAAAAAATACTTTAACAGTAGATTGGGTGGCGTTTGTGACACGTGTATTGAGGAGTAAGGGCTAAGAGTGAAGCTCATACGGACCTGTGCCTCTCCACGACACTGGAGAACAGGCTTGTGTGTGATTTCAGGCTTGGGTGCACCGCAGCAAGGGGCAAAGTCTTGTTGGACCACGCTTTGTACCGCACTGCTTGCACAGCGTTGTGACTGCTGGCCAAACGCCCCCTATACCCGCACTACAGCGGTTTTGAAGTTGGTATCACCAGAGGTCACCCTCAGTGACAGACCTCAGAAGTGGAGGAGGCCTGAAATCCCAGGAGGCTCTCGAGGCCAGGAGCTAATGGGATCGAATCAGGCTTTCCCAGAGGGACGATGAAATGATGACTTTAATTTCCACTCAGCAGGTGCCCGAGTCGGTTCAGAGAGGTTTCCATTTTGTCAGCTCCTCTGGGCAAGGATGCCGTACCTTTGGCCCATGCTTCATGTCTGATTGTTGGAGCAGGGCCCAGCACGCAGTAGGTGCTCAGTGAATAAATACTGACTGCATGAATGGCCAGCAGCTGACCGTGCTTGGTCTACTGCCTCCCTGTGTCCCTAACCTGGCAGGAATTTCTGGTCGGCTAAGAATGAGCCGACTGCGGACTCTGTTATTAGCTCAATATTGTTGCTGTAGGCCCCCAACCACCTCAGTCGTCCACCTTAACATTTGCTGTGCATCCCAGGACACAGGCATGGAAGGGGACCAAACAGCCAAACCCCTGGATAGTGAGAGCCAGAAAGTGCTGGACTACAAGTCCCAGAACCCTCCAGGCCCCCAAAAGGGGCCGGACTTCCTGATTCAGTGTCGCCTCAGCGGCTCCCGGGGCATGCCCGGGCGAGTGGCGGGCAGGCAGTGGACACACAGCCTGGCACCTGAAGAGTGGCGGCTGAGGATGTTGTTGTCACAACCCACAGTCCCTGCTCCCCGGGGACTTTTCCAAAACCCTTTCCCTACTGTGTTCTGCCTCATCCTCTAGGAAGTTTGTCCTGATTTGGCTGCCCGGCGAGGGAGAGCTGGCCAGTGCGCGCTCTGTCCAGTGTCCGCCACCCAGGATGACGCGGGAAGCCTGTGGGACTGCAAGTGGAGTTTCCCTTGGATCTCGTTGGAATGCAGAGGAAGGAGCCGCTGCCCTGGGCAGCAGCGCGTGCCCTTCCACGGAGTCCTATCCATTCTGTGTCCCAGCCTCTCCAGGGGGGGACACCCAGCAAGCCCGTCTCCCCCGCGGAGGGGGCCCTGCCAGGAAGACTTTGCCCTCAGCATGCCTGGCACCTGGTTAACAATTACACGTATCCTCGGATCTTCGCTTTCATCTCAGTTCCTCCTTCAGAACGCCCTCCCAAAGGAGATGCCACAGCCGCTGGGGGCTCATGGCCTGTCTGAAAAGGGCTGTGGTCGCCAGGTTAAGTCTTCCTCTGTTTAGCCAGTGAGGGCACCGTCCTCAGAGACCCACGCTGGGCCTGGCACGGTGCAAATACTGGGTGCCTGTTCAGAGCCCAAAGCTGGTGGCAGGTGCCACGCTCCGGTGCCCGAGTCACCATGATACTACTAACCAGAGTGGTCAGTCATTAAGCCAAGGAACTCTCTGCCCGTGCCCTCTCCTTCCAGGTCACAACCATGCTGTAAGAAAGCGCCATTGGCTTGAAGCTCAGAAAGTTTAAGTTAGTTTCGGCGACGGGATAAGTAGGAAAAACCCCTGGCCATCACCTACTCCCACGAGTCTTTGTATAACACGAGAGAAGCGGGCACACAGAGGCAGGAAGCCCCCAGCTATGACCTGCACTTTGTGCAGAGGCTGGGCCTCTGTTCCCACCACGCCAGGGGCTGCGGCTATCTTTTTCTGCCAGTGTCCCCTGGACACTTGAGGCTACCCCTGGTCCCATCTGCTAAGAAATTTGTCCCTCCTTCTTTGCTGACATACACATCCCAAGCTCCGCCCGTGGACTTGCAAGGAGTGATGCTCACACCATCCCTGCCCCATCTCCAATGTCCAAGCTTCAGTTCCCAACCTCCAGGACCCAAGTCTGGCCAGTCTGAGTGTTGCATGTCTCTGACCCCTCTGTGATTGGTTGGTGAGTGTCCATGTGACCTGATTTTCTCCAGAGAAAGGCGATCACAGCACTTGGCTCCACTCAGTGTGAGGAGGAGCTTTCTCTCCTCTGAGGTTGCTGAGCCCCAGGGTGTGGCAGCCTGGAGCCGGCCAAGCCAAAAACAGCTCAGAGGTGCAGCATGGAGAGGCGTGGCTCATTTACCTGGATCTAGCTGTTCCTGAAGCTGCCCCATGGAGTTTTCAGTTATGTGAGCCCAAAACAAAGGTGACTTATTTCCCCCTTGATACAGCTTGAGTTCACATGTCGGTCACTTGCAGCAAAAGGCTGCCCCTACTGTGCACCATGTCTTTTGCTGGTTGCTGGAAATAGAGCTATTTAAGACTCGGGGTGACTCCTGTGAGAAATCCGTGGACTCAAATTCCCCCAGTTGGAAGGGGAGGGAACCCAGGCTGAAGGCTTCCCACACCTGGCGTCTACTTGTAGCTCAGTTAATCCGCACCTGCGCCTCTCTGTCCCCAGGGGACACCACGCCCTCACTCGGCCCCACCCGCAGCTGGCGTTTTCCTCCTAGCCCAGGCCGCCCTGGCAGCCCCAGAGTGCAAGGCCCTGGTTTTGAGAAACTGGGAAGAAAAACCCACACACCCCTGTCCAGGCAGCTTCCGGTGGCCCTGTTCTTTCACCAGCTGGAATGTCTCCTTCCATGGGCAGGAGATGCTTTCCCAGGTCACACACTGCTGCTATTTATCTATTTATTTATTTTTATTGGAAAGTCAGATATACAGAGAGGAGGAGAGACAGAGAGGAAGATCTTCGTCTGTTGATTCACTCTCCAAGTGCCTGCCACGGCCGGAGCTGAGCTGATCCAAAGCCAGGAGCCTTGAGTCACTTCCAGGTCTCCCACAGTGATACAGAGTCCCAAGGCTTTGGGCCATCCTCGACTGGTTTCCCAGGCCACAGGAAGGGAGCTGGATGGGAAGCGGGGATGCAGGGATTAGAACCAGTGTCCATATGGGATCCTGGCACATTCAAGGCGAGGATTTTAACCCCTATGCTATCATGCTGGGCCCTAGGAGGTTTTCTATGACATTCCCCCATCACGTCTGTCTATGACACATTCTAACACCTGACTGACTACATGGTAACTAACTTCTTTCCTTGCTCTCTCCCTGTCCTCTCTAGAATTCCTCAAGGAGGGGCTTTGTCTGCTTTCTGTACCCCAGTGTAGAAGGACATTGTGACCCTAGAAGGTCAGCGAGCACAGGATTACAATTGATTGTGGCACCACTGGTCGCTGTCCAGCAACGATGGACTTGGTGCACGGAACCGATAGTCACATGCGTGGATTCTGACTGATGGTCAATAGCTGAAGTTTACTAGAGGCATCAGACTTTATAGACTGAGGGTCATATAGGATAAGAGAGAAGGTATTGAGCTCATCAACAAAACCCGTCAACTGTTTCTATACTTTTGTTTGGAACTCTTGTTTTGTATATTCCACCAAGTGTTCTTCACATGCTGTCCACTCAACTGTTCTCGTACAGATGATGTCCAATCAGTTATACAAAAAGTATCCATTCAGTTGTTCTCCTACAAATGTCATCCCAACAATTGTAATCCTGTGCTCGCTGACCTTTTAGGGTCACGCTGTCCTTCTACACCCCAGCACCCAGGACAGATCCTGGAACATAGTAGATGCTCAGTAAATATTTGTTGGTGGATGGGAGGAGGGAAAGAGGGAAGGAGGGAGAAGGGAGGGAAGGAGGAAGAGAGGAAGGAAGGAAAGAAGGAAGGAAGGAAGGAAGGAAAGATAGGATAGGATAGGTGGATGGATGGTTGGGTGAATGGGTAGATGGATGAGTGGGCGGATGGGTGGATGGATGGGTGAGTGAAGGATGGGTGGGTGCGTGGGTGGATGGATGGAGGATGAGGGATGGGTGGGGGAGGATCGGTACCTGGGTGAATGGATGGATGGATGGAGGGATACATGGATGGGTGGGTTGGTGACTACTGTTAAGGAGTTCAGTGTCAAGTGGGATTGGGATAAAAACATGTTCCGTCCCTTTTGAGTTTCCCCTAGGTGGATTTCAGCCAAGTGCAACCTTGGCCGGATGTGGTTTCAGATTGTAAGCCTTCATTTAGGTTCCTGGGCACCTGTACAGTTGGCGTGATTTTCCCACGTGACATTGAGCATTATCTGGAGAACAAAACTCCTTTCAAGGTCAGAAACACGACAGGGTGGGGGTGGGAGGAGAGGAGGCCACAAGTGCAACCAGAGAGAGGCCAGCTGCCCGGCAGCAGTTACCCCCCTGGGGCCCTGCCAGCCCACAGGCAAGACTGACTGGGACATAGTGGGGGAAAAGAGAGAGTGAGATCAACATCTCTCTTGCTGGAGGGTTGTCTAATCTGGGAGTCAAAAGCCAGTGCAATTTGATTTTGTCCTACGCGCCCCTTCTCCCAACACACACATACACAGATGCACACACACACACACACACACACACACACACACACACATTAACCTTGGACTTCGTGAGATTTCCCAACCCTGTGTTCCAGTGAGGTGGGATCCCTCTCCAAGCTCGGATGGCTGGAGAGGGGGAAGATCCAGGCCTCTGAGTCTCTATCACTTCACCGTGCTGAAGGACGGAGTCCACCACTACCCTCAACCCGGGGAAGTTCTACTATTCTGGTCCAGACAGAGAAACTGAGGCAAGCCGTGGGCTACCTTGCCTGAGCTCCCTCAGATGGGAGGTCCTAGGGTGGCTGGGATTCTGGCAATGGTGGAAAGGGCTGTCTAGACTTTTCTTGCCAAAGTGAAAGGCAAGGTCACAGCACAATGGTCCCAGGGAGTCTCTGCGCTGCTTGATGGGCAGCTCAGCAGCTTTTGACCCTCAGTGTCCTTGGGCAGGGTCAGCCTTCTAGGCCTCCCTCCTGTGTGGGGTTGGTTGGTAGCACGCCATCTTCCTGCCTCAGCCCACCATGCAGCCAATCTGTTTTCACCTGGGTAAGACTTGCTTTGGCTTGCTTTTGTTGTTATCACTATTAAGATACATGGTACCTTTCATTAGGAAAGTAGCAGCATGCTGCTGGCGGGGTGGGGGCGGGCGGTTTGCTGAATCCTAAATCTCTCTGGGAATGATGTTTGGAGGCAGGGCGCTTGGAGAGAATTAGAGTTTGGATGATGTCTGGGAGGTGGACCCCCACCCCTACGGATTCCTAAGAGGAGAAAGAGAAGTGGAAGCAGGCATGTGCCTTGCAGTGTGTCCCCGGGGGGAGGTGCCAGGGCATGCCAAGCAGGTGTCATTGCCAGATGCTCTGAAACTTCTAGCTTCCCCTCCGCGAGATGTTCTTCACATGTCATCCAGGCAGTGGTGTGGCAGCCCAAACAAGGCCAAAAGATAGAACTACAGACATAACCCCTTTCACCGACTGCTTAGACTCTGCTATGGACTCTGGGTTTTGGCTTCTTCTCAGCAGAGTGATAAAAGGATACAGGTACATTTACACACACAGCTCCTCCATCTACCAGTTCCCTCCCCAGAGACCCACAGTAGCCAGGGCACAGCTGACCGGAAGTCAGGAGCCAGGAACTTGGTCCAGATCTTCCATATGGAACCCAGCCACTCAAGTCATCGCCTGGGTGTGAACTGGCAGGAAGTGGGAGCCAAGAGCTGGAGTTGGGAGATGAGGGTGTCTTCATTGGCGTCAGAACCACCACTAGGTCAAATGCCCACCCCTGGATTGAATATGTATGCCATTCCAAAATATACATAGTGAAATCTTGACACCACCCCCCCAACACGCATACACATGATGCAATGATATTAGAAGGTAGGGCCTGTTGCGGCTCACTTGGGGAGTGAAACACCGGATGGAAGATCTTCCTCTCTGTCTTTCCTCCTCTCTCTGTATATCTGGCTTTCCAATAATAATAAAAATCTTAAAAAAAAAAAAAAAAGAAGGTAGGACCTGCCCCTAGGGAAACCCAAACCAAGACCCACAGAACAGGCACACACACAGCACCACCAGTGAACCCTACACCCGTTACACATAGTAGCCAGAAGTAGAATGCAGGATGCAACCTTGAAATACCATTAGGCCCAGCATGGTAGCCTAGTGGCTAAAGTCCTCGCCTTGCATGCTCCAGGATACCATATAGGTGTTGGTTCATATCCCAACTGCTCTACTTCCCATCCAGCTCTCTGCCTGGGAAAGCAGTAGAGGACAGCCCAAAGCCTTGGGAGGGACCCTGCACCTGTATGGGAGACCCGCAAGAAGCCCTGGCTCCTGCCTTTGAATAGGCTCAGCACAGGCCCTTGTAGCCACTTGGAGAGTGAATCAGCAGACCAAAGATCTTCCTCTCTGTCTCTCCTCTTCTCCGTATATCTGACTTTCCAATAGAAATAAACACATCTTGAAAAAAACTAATACCACTGACTTAGATGAGAAGCACTCACACACCTCACTCCTCATTTTGCAAGAAGCCCTCTCCAGCCAAGGTGTGAGCATCAGGCAGTTAGGATGCTTTGCTGCCTGGGGACAGTTAGTTCACAGGCAGGGTGACTGCCAGAAGCACAGCCTGTGTGTGCCAAAGGCACCCTGGATAGAAGCACTGCTTTGGGACAGAGAAGGCTTGTTGGGCTGAGAGCATGAAGCATGGACCAAGGGCGGACAGAGGAGTGGGCAGCAAAGCTGGCTCTGTTGAAGTGCTAATGTTTATTCTAGGACTTGGGACTTCTGCGTCCTGAACTCGTGAGACAGGACAAGGTGCCCTGCCCCTCCCACTGCACCGAGCAGAGCCAGGCGGAAGTGGCCACTGCCCTGGGCTCAGGCCACAGGAGCACACTCCAGGCTGCGGAACACCTCTACCTGCCTCTACTTCTCTGCTTTGCCAGTCTCTACCACTTAACCCTGTCCTTGACCCCTAAGGTGCCGGCACGTCCTCATGGTGGGCAGCGTGTGGGCAGCTCTGGGGCTCACCCTGACCTGCATTTCCGCCCTCAGTCTTGTCTCCCCGGCCTGGCTGCAGACCCCCAATTTCTCCTTTGGCATCCTCACCTACTGCTCCTCACCTCAGGACAATTGGAACCAGAGCTGTGAGACTTTCGGGTCCCTGCAGGATATTCCTGATTTTGCCTGGAAGGTAAGACTTGGGCTCCCCGGACACAGGACCGGCTGGCTCTGCAGAATGGGCACTGGGGGGCCTTTGCTGGCTCTCGGGAGTTCCAGTGCCGGGAGCCCAGCACTGGTCTCCTGTAAGAAGCTCTTATACTTAACGGCTGCTCAGGAACACCTGCGGAACTCTGCAAAGTTCTGGGCTTCCCTTGACCCCTCCTCAGAGGCATTTACTCTCCAGGTGAGGGGTGGGGTCTGCCTTCCTAGGATGTTTTTTTCTTTTGCAAATGCCTGGGATGCCAACAACAGCTGCCAGCCCTCAATTGCACCTTTGTGGAATTAAAAAAAAAAAGTGCCCCTTCTTCATTGCGCTACACCGCCCTCTGCTGGTCACTTCTTGTAACTATTGAGCAAATCCGGTGACTCCAGCTCCTGGACCTCCTTAAGGGCGTCTCCTGCAGCTGTCCAGTGAACAAGGAACATGTTTACCTGGCCAGCCTCCCAGCATGCTGGGTGTGAAATTGAGAGTTGAGGTGTTAAAGGGCGTATAACAACGAACATCATTAAAATCCACAAGGAAGACAATGAATAAGTAACACTCCCGCCAGTCCAGCACCTCTCAGGAAGACGATAGAAACTTTAGAACTGAACTTCACAGGGATGAGTGTTTGAGGTCACAATTAACACACCACTTGGGACACCCTCCTCCCTTACCGAGAAACTAGGGTTTCGAGTCTGTCTTGTTTCCCATTGTAGCTTTTTGCTGATGCATCCAGCAGGTCTAGTCATTGAGTCTACCACTCACAAGATGGGCCTGGAAGGAGCTCCTGGCTCTTGGCTTCTCCTTGGCTCAGCCTAGGCTCTTGTAGGCATTTTGGGGAGTGGACCAGCATTCTGAGTTTCTCTCTCTATCTCTGTTTTCCAGATAAGTTTTTTTTTTTTTTTTTTTAAGTGCTGGCTGCTCACATGGTAGCTAAAGTGGTGAGGCTGAGCAGGGTGTTGGGGCGAGGAGGGAAGTACACAGACAAGCCTGAACTCCGGAGTGCTGTCACAGCGCCTGGCAGTGCCAGGCAGCGCCCGGCAGGCACCTCACCGGGTGACTCTGACAGGTGACAGGGCTTCATAAAAGTGGGATACAGTGCTTAGGGGTCCTGGAGCGGAATTCTGGCTCTCACCTGGTAGTAGTTGTGTGTCCTCGGGCAAATGACTCATTTCCTGGTCTTCTGTCTACCTCCCCCGGGCAATGACACCATGGTGGGGGGTGAGGGTGGGGCTGTGGCTGTTCAGCCGAGGGACCCCCATCCCAACTCCTCCTCCACTCTCTTCCCGGCAGGTCTCGGTTGTGATGCTCCTTGGAGGCTGGCTCCTGTTGGCCTTCAATGCCCTTCTCCTCCTGTCCTGGGCCTTTGCTCCCAAGGGGCTGTGCCACAGGAGGGGCGGTGGCCCCATGCCAGGAGTGCAGGCAGCAGCAGGTAAATCCACTGGCAACCTAGCAAGCATTCTGGGCAGATGTAGGCAGTGAATGAAGGCAGGCATGAATGAGTCTTTGAGTAGAGTCTGACTTCCTGGGTCAAGATCTTAGAGATAAGTAGTGTTCCTTCAACAAGGCAGAAGCTGAGGGGAAGGAGAGATGGCATTCTTAATGCCATGAACCCCTGCCCTTTACCAGCCCACCCCTACAGCCTGTCCTTCTTTGCTTCTTTCTCATCTGTTCCCTTAGTGGCATCTTTATTAGAATCACCATGCTCAGTTGGGAAGGTTGTACACTGCGCAAAGGTGTCAGGATGAGAGCTGAGAGCCAACATCCAGCCCACGCTCTGCTGGCAAAGCTGTGCATTGCCAGGCTGCCCCTCTCTAAGTCACACAGGGCCTTTGGATGCACTTAGCCCAGCTATGATCGCAGCTGTCATCCAGTTAACTCTCCACCACCTCTCCCCTGGATTACTGTGCTAAGCCATCGCTGCCGCCACCTGACAAACAGGTCCTGGGAAACAGAAATCAGATCATGCCTGCTCATGCTGGCTTATCCATCCTCCAGTGGCTTCCTGTCACACTCAGAGGAAAATCCAAACTCCTTACTGTGGCTTCAGAGGCTGCACCTGACCCCAGCCCCACTCCCTTGCCTGGCCCCCTCCTCCCTGCCCTGCCACATCGGTGTGGCTCACATACGTCGTATCTGCTCTTCCTGCCTGCAGTCCCCTCTCCCTAACATCTCCATTCTCTGCCCTGGGTTTGTGTGTTTCACAGCATGTGGTCACACACCTGAGGCTTCCCATCCAGTCCCTGCATCACTGGCCCCCCTCTCTGCACTATAACACGGCTCACCATAGGTGAGGCCATGTGCATGACCTTGAGATTGCCCACCTGTGGTCTGGTGCTGCACACCTAACAGGTGCCCCAAGATAGCTGCAGGATCAGTGGGTGAAAACGCAGCCCCTGTTCTGGCTGGCTGGCTTGCACACATCTCGCTGAGGGAGGGTTGATTCTCATTGTTCCATCCAGCATTTCTTTGTCCAGTTTGTGTTATTATAGCGAAGGATCTGAAACTTGGTCATCTTACAAAGAAGAGAGGTTTCTTTAGCGCATAGTCCTAGAGGTTCAAGGTCAAGAGCTTGCAGTTGGCAGTGGCTCTTTTCCCTGGCAGAGTCCCCAGGGCAGTGCAGGGCATCACAGGATGTGACGGGGAGCATGTATGTGTAGGTATATCCTATGGTCACTTTCCCAATGGTGCCCAGGCCTCTAGTTTCTCTACATCCTTCCCTACATTTATTTGCAGGTTCATTTTGTTTAGCAGTAGTCATTGTAAAGGGTAGGGGGTGGTGTCCCACTGGACTCTGATTTTCTTTCTCATGACTGTATCTGCCTCTGACAATTCTGATGAATGAACACAAGCATGGAGCAAAGGATGAATGAGTTAAGTGGATATGTGGGTGGGTGAACTGCTGGATAAGTGAATGGAAAGACATTGGGGAAAAATGTGAACTGGATGGTTGGAGAAAGGATGGGTGAGTGGGAGGGGCAGATGGCTAAGTGAGGAGATGGATAGCTGCATGGAGAGGGAGGAAGGGATGGAGAGGTAGGTGAATCCTGGGGCAGAAGGTGAGTCCCATGTTCCTAAACTGACAAACGGATGGTCTGTGTTTCCAGCAGCCAGCACCATTCTGGGCCTGCTGGTTTTCCCCATCAGCCTGGCCTCCCCGTTTGCCAAGGAAGCCTGCGAGACCTCCTCCCTGTACTATGCAGGGAAGTGCCAGCTGGGCTGGGGTTATGTGACAGCGATCCTCAATGCAGTCCTGTCCAGCCTCCTGCCCATGATGAGATGGCCCCAAAAGACCACGGTCCAGGGAAGGGTCATTGTCTTCTCCAGAGACTCAGAGAAAATCGTCCTTATGCCAGAAATGGACACATGAAAATCTCCCAGAAGAGCAGGACGAGCCCAGGCTACATGAGATCACCACACAGCCATGTCCACCCCCCACCGTCATCACCGCTTCCTTGCCGTGTGACCTCATGGGAGTCGCTTCCCTTCTTGGGACACATTATTTTCTCTTTTATAACCTGGAAGTTGAAAGAATGCCTACCTCATAGGGCTGTTGGGAGAATTCATCGGAGACATTTCTGTACATAGAGCACGTTGAATCATGTCTGACATATAATGCTCAATCAACATCAACTATGTGTGTCATCAGAGGACGGTGGGCAGGGGGATTAAATGTACTAAGAAAAAGTGCCAGGGCTGGTGTTGTAGTGTGGCCGGCTAAGCCTCCACCTGTGATGCGAGCATCCCATATGGGCGCTGGTGCATGTCCTGCTGCTCCACGTCTGATCCAGCTCCCTGCTTAGGGCTTGGGAGAGCAGTGGAGGATGACTCAGGTCCTTGGGCCTCTGCACCCACATGGGAGACTCCAGAAGGGGCTCCTGGCCTCGGGTCAGCTCAGTTCTGGCTGTTGTGGCGATTTGGGGAGTGAGCCAGCGGATGAATGATCTCTGCCTCCTCCTTTCTCTTTGCTTTTCAAATGAAAATAACTAGGTCTTTTTTTAAAAAGTGTCTAAGACAAATCTGAACACATAGTTGGTGTGCAGATGGTATGTCTTTTCATGAATACTAGGGAATGTATGCATGTTCTTCCTCTCCCCTGCCTTTAGAATTTTAAAGTTATTCATTTCTCCATCAGATATTCAGTGAGTCACTGTAAGGGACAAGATCCTGTGCCAGAGTTGTTGAGGGTGGGGAGGTAAGGACCCATCTTTCCTCACATACAGTAGGGGAAGGTACTTGTCCCAGAGCCCAGAAGTACTGGATGGCCAGCTCACTTCCTCTTCTTTAAAATAAATGTACCCGAGAGGCAGAGAGACCATGATTGGGAGCTGCCGCCCATCGGTTCACTGCCCAGATACCCACAATGTGCAGGACCAAGTCTGGTCAAAGGTAAGAACTGAGTCCCAGCCAACCTGAGCCAACCTGAGCCATCGCCTGCTGCTCCCCAGGGGGTGCGCATGAGCAGGAAACTGGAATCGGGAATGGAGCCAGGACACAAACTGGGACACACCTGTGTGGCCTGCAGGCATCCTAACCAGCTTCTTAACCATAAGGCCAAAGGCTCACCCTGGCAGAGTCACTTTAAAGGAGGTTTTGTTATTCCCATTTAACAGAAGTGCATATTGAGCTTGGCGGGATAAAGTCTCTTGCCCAAGGCTACACACGACCAGTGGGCAGCAGAGCTGGGTCTGGAAGGCAGGTCTCTGGCAGGACAGCACAGGCAAATAGAAGCACTTAGATTTGCTCCTTCAATCCCTTGCCCACTCAGCTCACCTTCAACCAAACTCATGCAGCTTGGAACACTTACCCCAGAATACTCCTAAACACCCCAGAGGTGATGCCATTATTCGGATCATGTAGAGTTCACCAAGAGGGCAGAAAGAGATACGGCAAGTGTTTTTGTCTCTTGATAACAGAATGGAACCATAGCCCAAGAAACCACTACCCAGTGTTCAGATGGCCTTGGGGCATCAAAAGTGCCATCCAAATTTCAGCAATGCATGTCAGCCTGGGTGGGAGGGCTCCGCCGAGCAGACCCAGGAACTGTCCCACTCATGCTTGGGACATGCTCCTCCCCTCCAGCACAACCTCATGATGGCTCATAAGTTCCTTACCTATCTCTTCAAACTTCCACTGAAGCCCCAGCAGGGACAGTTCTCCAGCCCCTAAAACAAATCCAGTCATGAAGAGGCTCTGTGTAATGGACAGGGGGACCATCCTGTAGCATCTTCTCTGGGTCAAAACAGCAGGTGTCTCTTGTCTGCCTGCAGCCTTGTCCCATGAACACTGGAAGTCCCTGTGGCCCACAAACCCAAGGAGAGTCAGCTAGGTAGACCCCAGAGGATCCCTACACCGCAGCCTAACACCACAGAAAGTGCCCTGGGAAGTGCAGGGTCCTGTTGCCCATCAGAATCCTGCTGGCTGGCCAAGGCAACAGCTGATGGGCACCAAAGCTTCTCATCAACAAGGATTCAGCTGGAATTTCTGGCTGTTATGACTCAACAGAATGCTGAGCAGGTACAAACGGCACAGTCAGCATGATGCCACCGCTGCCAAGAAGCTGAGCCCGGCCCCTCCCCCACTCCCGCATCTCTCTTCATCACACAGCCTTGGAGTGCATGCTCTCTTAGAACCACACTCTCGTAAGACCCAGACTGAGGTAGATGATGGATACTCATTCAGAGGAAATGGGCTCCCAAACAGGAAGTCATCTTAGGGGACGCTGAGGGGCAGTGGAGACTCTGGAGGAAAGAGGGAGGCCCGGGACCAAGGGCAGCACCAAGGGAAGCATTATGTTATCCATTTCACAGGAATGAAAACTGAGGCTCAAAATGGTCATGTCACTGACCCAAGGGATCCTAAATCATTGGCCCCTAGCTAGGGGACAGAGACAGATGAGCTGACGCAAGTCACTCCTGTTTCAGTTCTCTTGGGAGTCTTCCCATGTCTCAAACCCTGACTTGCATCTTTTGTAATTCTGAAAAATGTCATTTGCAAGGCAGAGAGAGACAGACTAAGAGCCTGAGCTTGCACCTGCTGACTCATTCGTCCAATGCCAGCAACAGTGGAGGCAGGGCCAGGCCACAGCCAGGAGCCAGGAGCCAGGAGTGCCATCTGGGTCTTCCGTGGGGGTGGCAGGGACCCAATTCCCTGAGCCCTCACTGCGGCCTCCCAGGGTGCACATCAGCAGGAACCTGGATTGGAGAGCAGGAGCCAGGACTCAAACCCAGGCATTCCAACATAGGATGTGCGTGTCCCAACACAAGACCAGGTACCCACTCCTACCTCTCTCTCTCTCTCTCTCTCTCTGTAAGATTTATTTATTTTATTGGAAAGACAGATCTACAGAGAGGAGAGACAAAGATCTTCCATTGGCTGGTTCACCCCTCAAGTGGCCATAACAGTTGGAGCTGAGCTGATTGGAAGCCAGGAGCCGGGAGCCTACTCTGTGTCTCCCGCATGGGTGCAGGATCCCAAGACTTTGGGCCATCCTCAATTGCTTTCCCAGGCCACAGCTGGAGGGGAAATGGGGCAGCCAGGACATGAACTGGCACCTATAAAGGATCCCAGTGGGTATAAGAAAACTTGGGCCATCCTCGGCTGCTTTCTCAGGCCACAAGCAGGGAGCTGGGTGGGAAGTGGAGCTGCTGGGATTAGAACTGGAGCCAATATGGGATCCCAGCGCATTCAAGGTAAGGACTTTAGCTGCTAGACCACGCCGCCGGGCCCGCAATCTCCTTTTTATTAACTCAGGCTCTGAGGACCTGGCATTGTGGTGCAACAGGTTAAACCACTGCCTTTGACATCAGTACCCCATATCCAAACTCCAGTTCAAGTCCCAGCTGCTCCACTTCCAATCCAGCTCCCTGCCAATGCACCCAAGAAGACAGCAGAAGATGAGCTTAACACTTGGGTCCTCCAACACCCACATGGGAGGGCCAGGAGCCAGGAGCTTCACCTGGCTCCTCACCTTGACCTGACCCAGCCCTGGCTATTGTGGCCATTTGGGGAGTGAACCAGCAGATGGAAGATTTCTTTCTCTATGTCACTGTTCCTTTCAAATATATAAACATGTAAATCCTTAAAAGCAAAACAAAACCCAGACTGTTGGCCCACGGCATCCTATGGTGGTTTAAAAAAAAAATGCCCCAGAACAAGCATGACATAGATTCATGGGTTTCCCCGTTCATATATATTTTCTCCATGTGTAGACACAAATCTTCGGTAAACACAAGATACACGGGCAACACTGACAACGAGAGAGAGCACTCCACAGGCGGACTCCACGCACTCCCACTCCAGAACACAGAGACACACGGGGAGGACAAGGATCTCAAGCACACGGCCAGCCAGATCAGCAGGGGCCGTGCCACGTCCACATCACAACCACGGACGATGCTCTCTGGAACGCTCAGAGAGAAGGCAGAGGAGAGGTGGGGCGCTGTACTTTGCAACTAGTCTGTTACAAAAATAAATATGCTTCAGGGAGGTCTGTGACCTGGGTTTGCTAAAATAACATCCTCTGGGGGGGGGGGGGAGCGGTGGGAGGAAATGGCTGAGTGACAAAATATACTTTTCTCCAAAGGGGCCTTTTGAACATTTGCAACCAGTCTTAGGATGCTGAGGGACCAGGTGGGGGAGGGGACTGTGGTGATCCCCACAATGTTGCTGTTCTTTCCTGTTTTGGTAAGGGAGAAATGAGTGGGGGTAGGGGTGTCCCAGCTGAGACTGGGAAGGCTTTGAATCCCCCCACAGAGTTCTCTGCAGAACCAAGGGCCAGTAGGGGCCTCTGTCCATCCCGCCCCACTCAAGCTCAAGTGTGAGTACAGGCCAAGGGCTAGCCTTTTCACGGTATGTGAGGAGACGTGGCCCCTCCAAAAATGCTGGCTGTTATTCCCGAGCTATGTGGGGGTGGCATCGCTGGGAAGAGCCTTCCTCCGTGGTTTTCATTGTCTCCCTCCTCCCTCCATCCCGTTCCATTCCAAGGGCACCCTCAGGAGGGCAGAGCTTGTAGACAGTTTAGCCTGGAGGGCAGGTGCTGCCCTAATCCATTTGGTAATGTCTACCTGTGGACATACAGTGAACCATTCTGAGACCTTGCCCCAGGCCTGGCCCCAGTTCACCCACAAATATTTCCCAAAGCAAACACACAACACCTGCTATCCTGGCCAAGATTCTCCCCTCCCCCTGAGTCTGAGTGAGCAAGGACACTTAGAAGAAAGCCAGCCTCCGGATCCAGAGGTGTTCACCAACACCGCTCCAGGCCTCAGGGACCCTAGACCCAAACCGTGGAAGGAGAGGTGAATGAGGTCTCCCCTGGGAGAGGGGAGATGGATGTAGCTCTGTCCTGTCCTGGGGCGCTCTGAACAGGACCCTGAGGAGCCAGGGTCCATCCCACACCTACCAATCCTTCTTCCCAGGGCCCCATGGCACTTACAGGGAGCTGCTTTTCTGACCAGAAGACAGGCAGCAGCTCCACTTCGGGGGACAGGTGGGATTGAGGGGAATATAACTCTGAGTGGAAACAGGGTCTTAAGGAAATGGGGCGAGGCCTCGGGCCTCAGGGAGGGGGTCCCACTAGTGGCCCCTTCTCTACAGTTCTCAAGTGGAGACAGTTTGCCCGGCAGGGCACAAGTGGCCATGTATGGGCTATCATCCTTGAAAGTAGGAGTGATGGGACAGTGCCACCAGCACCATGCTTCCTGGGTAACAAGCCAGGGGCGCCGCACAATGTCCCGCAATGCGCAGAGCAGAACCCCTTTACCAAGCTGACCCTTGGCCAGGCTGCCAAGACCCCACCCTCAGCCAACTGTTCAGCCATCTCCGAGAACTTCTGCACAGAGGCCTCTTTCCTAGCAGGTGGGTGCCCAGACATAGCTCTTGGACTAGGTCCCCAGAACCTTCTCTCCCCAGGGGTCATCTGCCAAGTGGAGGGTGGGGAATGGGGGAGCAGGGAAGAGGATCAGGAACGAAGAAGCAATCCCTGTTCCTATTCACCAACAATCTCTAGCTCCCACATGGGAGAACCCGCAGACTTGGCCATCTTTGGTCAAATAGGAAAACGTAAGGCTGAACCCAAGGGGCCACCCCTTGGCCACCACCTGTGCAGCAGCCAAAGTCAAGGTGGTTTCCCTGGGCACAGACATCCTTGCTAGTGGACGGACACCAGGACCCTGCTCCCACTCCCAGAGCGGCCTTCAGCTGGGAGGATACGTGGGCAGAGGGATGGGCAGGCGGGTGGCAGCTTGGCTGACGTCTCCCGGCGAGGGCTGCTCACTTGTTCTCGATCAGCGTCTGTACTTTGTACACAAGGTCCCGGGCCAGCTTCAGGACCTGCTTGGCATTGTGTCGCTCGGCCATTTCTGGAAGAGCCCAAGGCGAAAGCCAGTGAGTCTCCTCCTCTCCCAGAGACGGTCCATCCCCAAGGCCCTCTCATCACAGGAGGGCTCTGGAAGGAGAGATCCTGGGAGTGGCGGGGGGTGAGAAGGGGGGGGGGGCGGAAAATCCAGGCCTCAATGTCTCCATCTGTGACATGGGGCCAGGCACAGTTGCCACTGCAGAAGGCTATTCGGGAGATCAACTGAGATGTTGCCAGTTCAGGAGGTGCAGACACACCTTCCACCCTTCCACAAGGGCACTGGTTCAAGTCCCCACTGCTCTGTTTCCAATCCCATCCCCTGCTAATGCACCTGGGAAAGCAGAACAAGATGAGTCTCCACCACTCACATGGGAGCCCAGGATGGGGTTTTTGGCTCCAGCCTGACCCAGCCCCAGCCATTGCAGCCATCTCAGGAGTGAACCAGCAGATGGAAGACCTCTCCCTCTCCAGTTCTCCCTTTTAAATAATAAATTAAATTTTTTTGTTTGTTTTAAGCGAAGCCACAGGGCTCCTGTTGTGCTGCAGCATGTCAAACCTCTAGCTAAACAACAGCATCCTAGATCAGAGCAAAGCCCCGGCCATCTCAAGAGCCCAGGATGGGATCCCCCAGAAGCCCATACCCCTGAGATGGGATCCCGGCTGTATAGTACCATTAAAGAACTTGATGATGTCCGTGAAGTCCATGTTGTTCTCCAGGATGATATCCCGGTAGACTTCCACCAGGGCCAGTGCGATGAACAGCACATAGTGGGCAGACGAGACATGCTTGGCTGCCCAGATGGTCTCCCAGACCGAGAAGACGTCATCATAGACCAGTTCTAAGGGTGGCGGGTTGGAGAGGGGAGGTGAGAGAAACAGAGAGGGACAGACAGATGGACGGATGAATGGAAAGAGTCAGGGGTGAGGTTCCTGGGGCTACCCTCCCTTGTGGAAATCCCCCTGGGACCACCCCTGGCTTCCACTGCCCTGGTGCAGTAGACAGAGTTCAGGCCAAGTGGCAAGAGATGTAGACTCAGTCACTGGGCCGCAAAAGCCCCAATTTACCCTACTAGTGGGGGTTAGGGTCCCTCTGGGTCTGACAACTGCAGATGGAGGTACTGAGTGTGTGGGGGCTTGAGTGACGTGGCTCTGCACCTGCCCTGTCCCTGCCTCCAGCCCAATCAACGTAGTTTGTATCCCAGCGCCATCCCTGAGCAGCAGGGAGCACTGGAGCTGGTTGTTTTTCTCATGTAGTGGGGCGAAGTGAGTGATGCTGACTGCTGTGAAGGAGCTATCAGCCTGGTGCGCCACACTGAATGACTGCCTCCAGACACTTTAGGTATCATAAACATCAATCAGATGCACACAAAGGCAAGGTGCTGTGGCACACATCACTTCTAAGTCCTTGTTGAAACACACAAACCATCCCCTCTCGAGGTCACTGGAATCCTTGGCCTCCGACAAGTAGCTTAATAGAATGGGAGGGAACTGGGCTTTGGAGGTGGAGAAGGTGGGCTTGGTCCTGGCTCTACTGCTATTCTTGGCTCTGAATCCAGTCATTTTCTAATTATTTCCCTCATCTGTAAAATGGGTATCTTAAGAGCATGTGCCGTGTAGTGTTGGTGCAAGATGAGGCAGGTGCACTAAGAGTTTGCACCCAATAGGTACACATGTGTTAGATTTATCTCTTGTCTTTGACCCAACACAACCTCAGCCTCAGTTCCTCAGTAGCTTCTCCCCTGAGGATCTGTGACAAAGAGGCAAGCAAAAGGCCTCCTTGTGAATTCTGTACCTCGCTTGAAGTCCAGGAGGAACCAGCGGTAGCAGAAGTAGAAGTGAGTGTAGTCCCCGTTCTGGTGCATCAGTTCAAACAGCTCAGAGTCCAGGATCTGTCAGAGGAAAGAAAGGGAGCATCTACTGCCTGGGAGAAGGCTGCCATAGTAAGGACACCCCGATCTCTGAGCCCCCAGATGAGTGAGAAAAACTGAGCAGAGGGGACAAATGCACATCTCTCCAAAGAAGCTGTACAGATGGCCATCAGTATTATTTGTTGGGCAAGTCAGAGTCTCCAGACATCTCTTTACACACACTAGGATGGTTAAAATCAAAGCCGAGAGTAGCAAGTGTTGGTGAGGATTTAGAGCAACTGGAGCCCTCGTTCGCTGCTCCTGAGGATGGATCATCATGCACCTGCTGCGGGAAACAATGGTGCAGCCTCTCATAGACTTCAACACAGAGTTCTCACCTGACTCAGCAGTACTACTCACATATCCACTCCAAGAGAAATGGAAACATGAGAAGACTGCACAAATGTGCCCTGTGGTGCTGTTTCTAACAGTTGATAACTGGAAACAACCAGATTGTCTACCCACAGAGGAACAGACACACAAAACTGGCATATCCACACAACAGAATATTACTGGGCAATATAAATTAATCAAGCTTTGATATGTATATGTGATAATGCAGATTTGCCTTGGAAACACAGGAGGGTGAAAGAAGCCAAACCTACAGAGACAGAAAGTAGTTTCCAAGGGCTGAGGGGAGAGAAGGGATGGGGGAGTATCTGTTGAGGGGTACAGAGCTGCGTTTGTGGGGGGCAATGAAAATATTGTGAAATCAGTGATGGTTGCACAACTCACAGATCACTCAATTTGCAAAATGCTAGACTGCCTGAATGTTATCTCATTAGAATTGTTTTGTGAAAACAAGCAGCAGCGACAGCTATCCCTTACTGCACTGGCAGGTGGGAAGAAAGCAGGTCTTAGGACACACACAAAGAAAGGCAAGGTGTGTATTGCCTGATTCTATGGAAAATGGGCACTTGCAATGGGTAAAACATATGAACAGGCAATACAGGGGGAAAGTAACCTATGTAAGCTATAGGAAAAGATAAAAAAGAAAGCAAGCCATTCAGTCACATTGTTTAATAAAACACAAAGTCACAATGGGATGTTCCGGTCAGATCTAAGAGATTGGTAAAAATGAAGTGTGGCATTGATGAAGTAAGAATGGAGTTTGCTGAAAACCACTAACCAAGGGGATTTCTTTTTTTTTTTTTAAGACGTGTTTTATTTTTTACTGGAAAGGCAGATATACAGAGAAAAAGAGATACAGAGAGAAAGTTCTTCTGTTTGTTGGTTCTCTCCTTAACTGGCTGCAACAGCCAGAGCTGAGCTCATCCAAAGCCAGGAGCCAGGAGCCTCTTCCGGGTCTCCCATGTAGGTACAGGGTCCCAAGGCTCTGGACCATCTTCCACTGCCTTTCCAGGCCACAAGCAGGGAGCTGGATGGGAAGTGGAGCAGCCAGGCTGTGAACCAGCACCCATATAGGTTCCCAGTGCATGCAAGACAAGGATCTAACCACTAGATGATCACACCAGGCCTCTCCAAGGGGATTTCAAAAGTTTAAGGAGGAGCCAGCATTGTGGCACAGCAGGTTAAGCCAATGCCTAAGGCACCAAATGCTGCTTTGACTCCTGACTGCTCAACTTCTTTTTTTTTCCTATGATTTATTCATTTATGTGAAAGTGAGTTACAGAGACAAAAGGAGACAGAGAGAAAGAGAGAGAGAGGAAGAGAGAGAAAGAGAGAGAGAGAGAGAGAGAGAGAGAGAATCTTTCACTCTCCAGATAGCCACAAGGACCATGGCTAAGCCAGGCTGAAGCCAGGAGCCAGAAGTATCATCTGGCTCTCCCATTTTGGGTGACAGGATCCCAAGCACTTGAGCCATTTCCAGCTACTTTTCCAGGGCATTAGCAGGGAACTAGACAAGAAGTGAAGTAGCCAGGACTAGGAGTGGTGCCCACATGGGATGCTGGTGTGGTAGGAGGCAGGCCCACGGGCTGTACCACCACACCAGTACTACTGCTCCACTTCTGGTCCAGCTCCCTGCTAATGCATCAGGGAAAGCAGCCGAAGATGATCCCATAGGGCAGACCCAAATGGAGCCCTAGGTTTCTGGTTTTAGCTGGCCCAGATCCATCCATTGCAGCCTTTTACCATTTGGGCGGGGGGGGGGGGGAGGTGAACCAGTGAACAGAATATCTCTCTCTCTCTCTCTCTCTCCATCTTTTAGAAAAGGTCATGGAGGATGAAGAAATATGCTTATTTTAGTGCAAAAAAAAAAGTAGATTCCAGTTTTTCCCTAACAAGGAAAACTTTCTGGCAATCTCTTGTGCATAGATTTCAAAATTCTTTGCACCAAAATAAGTCGAACCTTCAATTCCACTTGCCCACAAACCTCTTGAAGAGCTTCTGGACACTGCAGTTAAGCACAGGGTTCAATGCGACAATGGCACAGTTGATCCTGCCACGTCAAATGACCTGAAACTGCTCCTGCTCTCTGGTCCAGTTATGTCACTTCATGTACACATGAGAAGCTGTGCATGTGAATTTCAACACAGCACGGTTTGTAAAGGCCAAAAAGCAAAACAAAATAAAACTAGAAAAAAAAAAAAGCACAAAAACCAGGAACTCTAATCCTCCTGGAGCAAAACTAATTATACCCAAATGGATACAACATAAATATTCATCAGCAGATGCAAATGAGATACCACACAGTGGAGGAATGGATGAGATTACAAACCCTGATGCGGGACCAGGGGTCAAGACAAGCTGCAGGGGAATTCAGACTTTTGGGAACTATTTCTGTCAAGTAGGGGAGCTGGAGAAGTCAAATGATATGTTTTCAGGGACACATGCACATGGGTAATTAAAGGTTCATGGGAAACTAAAATTAAAAGATTTACTTTGGTGCAAACATCTTTGAAAATTGTGTATAATTTTTCCATAAGCTCTTTCCATGAACATTTTAAAGATCCCTCTTTTATGTAATAAAGGTTTTTTAATGCACTGTAATGATATAGCTCAAATTCTGGAAAGCAATTACTACTAAGAGGGTAAAAGTGGAGGAAATGCGACCACGGGAGGCAGACAAGAAGGCTGAAAATCTGTGGTTAATGTTTCATTTCATGAGCAGACAGTAATAGACACATGGGCGTTGGTTACATCGTTCTATATTTTACATTATTTTTTACTCCACCCAAAAGACTCCATATATATTTTTTAACACAGCTAACTTGATGACTGCTATAGCTCCTTTGCTGTGCACAGACAGTAACACATCCCCGGGTTAATACATTTCCATTCCTTCCACTTAAAGTGGTGAATGTTTCACTTCCCTGGGGAGGCAGAAATATTAACTCCAAGGGATGCTACTGAGCTGGCATCAGGTCAAGGCCTGGCGTTGTGGCATAGTGGGTACATCCATCACTTGTATCCCATACTGGAGTACCAGTATGAGTCCCAGTTGCTTGGCTTCTGATCCAACGCTCCGCTAATGTACCTGAAAAAGCAGTGAAATCTGGCCCAAATGCTTAGGGTCCTGCACTCACGTGGCAGATGCAGAAGAAATTCCTGGTTCCTGACTTCCTTCTGGCCCAGCCCTGGCTATTATAGCCATTTGGGGGAGTTAACCAACAGACAGAAGATAATGCACTCCCTCATATTCTCTCTCTCTCTCTCTCTCTCTGCCTTTCAAAATAAATAAACAAGCATAAAAACGTTTTTTGAAATCTAGAGAGCTAATACACTCTGAGAGGCACTGGCAGGCCACAGTAACTGTAGACATTTATTGGGAATCACATGAAAGGGAAAATGGCCCATTTTCTAGATGAAGAAACAAGACCCAAGGCCAAAGTTACACAGCTAGCAAACAGCAGGAACAGGATTCCCAGGCAGGCTGCCTCCACACCACGCTTGTTTTTCATGACCAAGCGGTACCTACTGCCTCCCACTGCACGCCAAAGCAGAACTAAAGGCAGGCGTGTACCTGGATCAGCGACCTCATGTTGGCAAAGTGTGTGTCCATGGCGCCTCCGTGCGGGAAGTTCTGGTTCATTCTCTTCATGAGCTCTGTGAAGCAGCTGAAGGCCAGGGCCTCTGTGAAAGCAGCACAGTTAGAGGGTGGTGCCCGAGGTCAGGTCACTGCCCAGCACCTTGGGAAACACCGGGGCAGTGCAGGGCCAAGGGTACTGCATCGCCAGGGAGCGCTGAGTCGGCCATACAAGTCTCTTTCAGCAGTGCTGAATCAGGAAACCAAAATTATACAAGTTGTTCCTTTTTAAAGGTCCCTCTTGGCCTCGCAGGCATCTGACACAACAGTCAAGGTTCCACTTGGGAGCCTGCATTCCCCATCAGAGTGCCGGTTCAAGTTCTGGCTCCTCTGCTTGTGCCCCAGCTTCTTGCTAACATACACCCTGGAAGGTGGCAGGGGACTGATGGCTGAAGGACTTGAGTCTCCGGCCACCCATGCGGGACACCTAGATCGAGTTCTGGGCTCCTGGTTTTGACCTGGCCAAACCCTGATTGTGTGAACATGTGGGGAGTGGAGCAGTAGATAACAGATCTCTCCCTCTGTCTCGGACTCCCTTTCAGATAAAATGAAAATCCTTAATATAAATCTATATAGGGATGGTGGTACAATAGGGTAAGCCATCATGAGTTGTTTCACATCCTAGGTGTTCTACCTCCAGTCCAGTTCCTGGATAATCCACCTGGGAAGGTGGCAGAAGATGGCCTATGTCCTTGGGCTCCTGCCACCCACATGGAAGCCCCAGACCCAGATGGAATGTCAGATCTTGGACTTCCGCCTGGCTCAGTCCTGCCCATTGTGGCCATTTGGGGAGTGAACCAGATGATGGAGCGATCAACTGAGATGACTGTATGGCTTTATTCCTGATTTTTTTTTTCATATGGTGAACCATCCTGATGTTTTTGTTACATCAAATCACCTTTGCTTTCTTAGGATAAATCCCCCATGGCCAGGGGTAAGGACCTTTATATATCTAGTTGGTGTCCGTATGTTGGTATTTTGGTGAAGATTTTCACATTTATTTTCACAGAGGATACAGGTCTGTAAGTTTTCTTGCAATGTCTTTGTGTGGTGTTGGTGTCAGGGCACCATGCAGGCCAGCACCCTTATTGGGGGCCTGGGCTCCCACAGTGAATAGAAATCACTCCCTCCTTGGCTGATGTTTGGCTGACAAAGGCCTGGCAGGGCATTCATGTTGGGCACTGTGGAACACAGGACTTCCGATTTCGCTAGGCTATTCACAGCTGGGTACTCTGAGCACCTGTCCTGTCCCAGGAACTACCCTGCCCCCTAGTGGAGAGGCAGGCCGCGCACTCACCGTCATCCAGGATGACCAGCAGCGGGGCCAGGAGGTCGCACATGCCCTGCACGTAGCCGATCTCAATGTGCTGCCAGATGTAGCTGCGAGAGAACAAGGGATCCAGAGATGGCACCCACAACCCTCCCCTTCCCAGCCCCACATCTGGTCTCCCCTTCCTCACCCAGACTGCTCCCTCAACCTCCTGCCTGCACCCCCAGTCTCAGCCTCACTCCCTGCAAGCAGCCATGGGAGAGGCAGCCATCAGGTCAATCTTTCAGAAGTACTGTTCACAGACTCCACCTCCAGGCCCCGAGAACTCCCCAGGCTCTCAGCCACCTGATGTGATGAGGTTCAACCCCCTTTATTGGGGTACACGGTATGCTTGGTGCCCCACACATCACCTTCACAACCTCACATGTGACTTAGTAGGATTGCTTTTTCTCTATTCACATGGAGGGACTTTGTACAAACACAGCACACATCACGTCTCTCTGTCTCTAGCCTGGCAGGTCCCTGTGACATTCTGATCTGCCCCTTGATTAGCGACAACTTGTATCTAATGAGCATTTGGCCCACAAGACATGCATTGCATCTTTTAATTTTCAAAGTAATCCCATAAGTTGCATCAGTGTCCCATTGCACAGATGAGGAGACTGAGGCTGCAAGAGATCAATGACATGCCCAAAATTGTATACCTTACAGAAGTAGTGTGGGAACCCAGGAGGCCTTGAAGGTATGTGATCTTGAACCTCTACGGTAAGTGGGCTCTTCAGCTTTCCTCAATTTTTAAGATTTAGTTATTTTTAGTTGAAACAGTTACAGAGAGAAAGAACGAGGGAGGGAGGAGGAAGGGGAGAGAGCCAGAGAGATGGAGATCTTCTGGTTCACTTCTCAAATGGCTGCAGTGTCTAAAGCTGAGCGGAACCAGAGCCAGGAGCCAGGAACTGGCCCCAGTTTTCCTTAATTCTGTCATACCACCTCTGTGAGGCCTTCCATGATGTCTCCCTGTGCACCTAAGCAAACACTGATGCATCTATCCTTCTCCCCTAGCCCACATTTTTTATTTCAGTACAGCATCTATCACACTTTGCTATAGTTAAGACACATGTTTAAACACATATGTACTTGAGGCTGGCATGGTGGCATGATAGATTAATCTTCCTTCTCTGGTGCTGGCATCCCATATGGGCACTGGTTCAAGTCCCAGCTGTTCCATTTCTAATCCAGCTCCCTGCTAATAGCTGGGAAAGCAGCAGAGGATGGGTCAAACCCTTGGGCTCCTGCACCCACATGGAAGACCTGGACGAAGCTCCTGGCCTTTGAGATCATCTCAGAAGTGAAACAGCACATGGAAGAGCTTTCTCTGTCCCAATTTCTCTCTGTAATTTAGTCTTTCTTTCAAGAAAAAGAAGTGAATCTTTTTATAGAAAATACATGTATTATGCAATATATTATATAATACACAATCGATTGGTTATTGGATTAAGATATACATGTGACTTTGGGGGACATTTACTAAACTGTCAGCAGTCACTAGTTCTGTGTCAGGGACACTGCTGAGTGGCCATGGAAAGAGAACTTTATCCTTCTGTATCATGATATTCTGATTTCCTAGATTGGTTTAGAGCATCAATAAGCAGGCAAAGGATTAATGTGTTATACCACTGCCATCAGCCCCAAGTGGGGGGTTACTTTCATATTTTAGAAACACCATTACACCAATTATATATATAATTACATATTATATATATATATATATATATATATATATATAATATATAATTGGGGCTAGGGTTCTAATGCAGTGGGTTAAGGTGCAGCTTGCATTCCATATCAGAAGGCTAGTTTGAATTCTGGCTGCTTCACTTCCAAGTTAGCTTTCTGCCACTGCATGGAGAAGCATGGAGAAGGGCAGTATCTGATGGTTCAAGTGTTTGGACCCCTGCCACCCAGATGGGAGACCCGGATGGAGATTCAGCCTCCTAGGCCTGGCCATTGTGGTCATTTGGAAAGTGAACCAGCGGATGGACAGCCGAAGAGACAAGGCTCAGCCCCTGTTGAGCTGGGGAGTTTTGAGCAGTGTGTGTTGGGGGGGTCCCATCTGGACCTCCACAGCCTCACCCACGAAAGGGAATGGCAGTTACCTCATAGGGTTGTTAGTGGACAATGAGATGATAGTACATGCTCAGGAAGGTGTCTGGTATACAGAAAGTGCTTACTAAATGTTTGATGCTATCGTTATTAACTGTGGGGTAGACTGAGATAAGATACCAGGTGGGCATCATGCCAACTGCAGAGACAGAAAGCAGTTACAGCCAGGCTCCCAGCAGCCCCTGCCTTGCCCATGCCCCTTGACCTTTTCCTCCTCCTCCCCTGCGGCTGTGCCCAGCCCCAGCCACCTGCACATGACGTTACGCAGCTTCTCCAGGTTGGCGGGCGTGAAGTACCAGTAGTTGCGATCGCATCTCTGCACGTCCTTCTCAATGCGGTGCAGGTTCACCGTGTACAGGTCCAGCAGTTCTGGCTGCAGCCCCCAGCAGCAGGGGACAGGGCAAAGAAGAAAAAGACCCCACTGAATTCCCCCACTGGGGAACGCCTCTCTGTCCCTCCCAGCCCCTTCTGCTTTCACTGACATGAACACCTGCCACTCGGAAGAGTGTTCCACTGTTTGCTCATTTCTAGGCTTCCTCTATGTTTCCTAGCAAAGCCTCTTTTACCATCTATGATGGAAAATCTTGCTTATTCCTTTACAAAATGAGACACTCCCATGAAGAGCATACAATTAACATTCCCATTTTATAAATAAGGAAACTGAGTCTCAGAGCTAAAAATGGAGCCAGGACAGTAATTCAGAACTGCTGAACTATCAAAACCACTTGAGCAGGACCCTCAGAGCATGCCTCACATCAGGGACCCTGGGATGGTTGGGACGCTGGGTGTGGCTTCTCCCCTTTTCTTCCTCCTTCCCCCCAGATACAGGAAGGGAAAAAAGAGATTGTGAAAACGGTGATCTCACCCACCTTCCAGCAACCCTTGACCATCATCACTCTTATCAACTATGCAAAAATCATAAAATTACAATAATTAATAAAAAAAGGAGCCAGTCCTCTTTCATGAACACTGAACACGGAGAAAGAAGAGAATTCCAGTTGTGGTAATGTGTTAGACTAGACACCTTAGCCCACAACTGTGATGAGACACTTTTGTGATACAGCCCAAGAAAAAAAGAGGCGTAAGGAATATTTAAGGATCAGATAATAATCTAGAGAGGCAAGAAAACAGAGAAGCTCCCTTTTCGCCTTGGGAGAAGCTATCAAATCAGGAAGCATTCACTTTTTTTTTTTTAAAGATTTATGTATTTGAAAAGAAGAGGGAAGGAGGGAGAGATGGAGACAGGAGAAACCAGGAGAGGGGGAGAAGAAGAGAGATAAGGAGGGGAGGAGACGGAGGGAAGAAGGAAAATCTTCCATCTGCTGGTTCACTTCCCAACAGCCACAACAGCTAGGTGTGTGTCAGGCCAAAGCCAGGGGCTAGGAACTGCACTGGGCCCAAAGATTTGGGTTAGCTTTCTCTGTTCAAGCAATTCAGTCTGCCACCCTCATGGGAGACCCAGATGGAGTTCCAAGGCTTTGTGCTTTGGTCTGGCTCAGTCCCTGGTTCTTGCAGGCATTGAGAGAATGAACACTGAGTAGAAGATCTCTCCCTCTCAAATAAATTATTAACCAAAGGAAACTGGCCAAGAACTCTTGGGTGTGGGTAAGCTGATGATAAACATACAGCAAACCAAGGGTATGTAACATGAGGGCAGGTGTCTGGTCCACATAGCAGTGAAGTTGCTACATGGGATGCCCTGGATCAGAGCACTCCTGATACAACGTCTGGCTCACGCACACCCCAGGAAGCAACAGGCAAAGGTTCAAGCAGTTCGATAAAGGAAGAGACACAAAAATCAAAACACATCTAGGGAGGAGAAGGGGTTTTTGCTAAGAAACAATAAACACTGCCCATGACATGACTCACACACTATAGCCAGGCATGCACTGAACAGGCATCTAGCCCAAAGAGTCTATGAGTATACAGGAAGGATGGGAATGGGACAATGTCACTTGCTTGGCAAGGGTTTGCAATGGAGGAGGAATTGGAAGCTAAAGCCTTCTCTTCCACTCCAGGGAGTTAACAGATAACTAACAGGTAACTAAAAACAAGACTGAAAAGCCGTGCCACAGTGTGTTAGCAACACAGGGGTCACAACTGACTCCTCTCTCGACAGAAAGTAAACCCAAGTTTGAGCGTTTCAGGGGAGGGATGGAGAAGGGACCTTCTGGGTTCTGCATGAAGCCTTATCTCCATGTCTGAACTCCTCAAACCTCAGGCTTGGATCTCTTTGATGGAAAATAACGAGTCCTTATCCAGAAGATGGATGAATGGGACCTGGTTCCAAAGATCCCTCTTTTCACCTTGGATTTAATGGGTCTGGACCTAAATACTTGGGTCATCATTCTCTGCTGAAGCAGTTAGGTTCCTGCCATCCACATGGGAGACCCAGAAAGGTGTCTTGGATTTGAAGTGAACTTGAACGCTTGGCGGACATTGCACCTGAGTCAACACCATTAAGGTCGCTTTCCATCAAGTGCTTCCTCCGTGCCAGCTGCACAGGACGTGGCCTTATGAATTCTGTGGGCAACTCTGGCAGGAAGGTGCTGCACAGAGAAACCAACAACCAGAAGCACAAAGAGATTCAGTGATGCTGAGATTCCACCCCAGGACTGTTCACATCAAGGTCAGGTTCTTGGACTCTTCACCCATTATCCCAAATGCTTGGGGGCAGACATGTATGGAATTATTTGGGGTGGTCTATTTGTATATTTACACAATGGCCCAGTTTGGGGATAGACCCAAGTCTATACTTGAAATTCTTCTATGCCTTGTATACATCTTATACATAAAGGTGAAGGCAATATCATGCTTAGAGCACCTGCTGTAAAAGTGACCGATCCCATGAGGTCAAGTATGGGAGTCTACTTGGGGCAGCATGCTGGCATTCAGCATGTTGAGGATTTTGGAGCATTTCTGGTTTCAGAGTTTTAGATTAGGGATGCTCAACCACTATCATCCTCTCTCCCAAGTGGGTCCTTGTTGGTGGAGAAAATGCTATGTACCAGGAGTCTCATTCTTGGGTTGCATTGTACTACTGAGGTCGGTGGCCCAGTCCCTGCCCTCCAGCCACCCCGTCCCTTGCAGGTGGAGGTAACACAACAGAGAGGAGGAGAGCCTAGGTGACTTACAGAGTAGGTGACGCCACTGGATGACACAGGGGAAGCTTCACTGTTGGCAGAAGTGGCCACGGCCAGCGAGGCCAGGGCAGGAAAAAGACTTTCCATCTCGGGCTCCTCGGACAGGTTGTCCTCGCTGTCTGCCCGGTTGTGCTTCTCTGCCTCGCTCACCTGCCAGCTCTCCATCATGGCACCATCCTTGTCAGGCAGGGCCACGTCTATGCTGCCAGAGATGGACATGAACTCGTCCATGCTCTCGTTGGCCAGAAGGTCGCTCTCCAGGCTGTCCTGCACAGCCAACTCCTCGCGGGGGGCCTCGTCCCGGGAAGTGGTGGCCTCGCTGCTCTGCCCGTCATCCATGCTGCTGTCCCCAGGGCGGAGTGCTGGGAGGACATTCCGCTGGGCATCCAAGACACTGTCCTCTGTGCTCAGGCTGGGCTCCGAGTGCTCCGAGAGGCCAGAGGAGAAGTTGTGGGAGGAAGGATGACCAGAGTCCGGGGAACAAGTGCCGTTCACCACGTTCCCATTGGGGATCTTGGGCTGTTTCTCCTCCAACCTGCCTTCTGCCTCCACCTGCTCCACCTCATCCACCGACTCAAACACCTGCAGACGAGCACACAAGGACAATGGACTAGGATGTTTATCCTGCTTAGGACAGCAAACTAAGTATCCAGCAGCCACGGTCAGTTTAAACATGGAACCTGCTGCATTCCTCAGAGAAGAGTGAGACAAGGCAAGTGGAAGCGAACAAGAGTCCTCTGCGAGTCCATGCACACATAGAATAATCCAGAATGAAACAACAAAAGGACTGAAGTGGGTACTGAGGAAGGTAGGCTGGGGACCTGAGATGGGAGTGTAGCCTTTTTATCGTACAAACTTACACCACATGAATGTAATTTTTTCAAGTAGAAAAAACACAAGTTAACATAAGGAAGGGACTGGGGGAAAAAAAAGCATACCATAGTCATGCAGTTGCTAAATGTGGTTCAGTTTGCAAAAGTAATTAGATATATATAAAATATGAGAAAAAATTATCTCGAGTACATTTGAAAGATTCATTTGCGGCTCCCTGTGTCCTTAAATCACTCTTATTACAGACACAGCCTGTGTCCCAAGTCTGTTAGAGGATTGCTCTTTGGTGTGATGATATTACCAACTTGATTTAGGATTAATTTCATGAGCTTCTATTTTAAAATTTCTTTTTTATTCTATTGACTTCAATTATAAATATATATATACATTTAATTTAATAGCTATAATATATAATAGAGATTCTTGACTCCAAAGTTAAAATGAGAAAATAAGACAAATTCTGAGAAAAGTAGCTTCTTTCTTTCTCCTTCCTGCCTTGGTAATTGTTCTAATTATCTCACCACTGTTTTCTTAGTTGCATAATGATACACCTGCTAATATTTCCTTTTTGTCCATAAAAGGACTCTATGTGCATTCTCTGCATTTTTCTTTAATACTGAAGGAGACTGAGTTTATCCTTAATAAAATGGGGAGCTGCCCAACAATAATTATAACAGCATTTATGCAGAAATTCTAAAAGCACCAACCCCTGCTAGATATTATCTACATATTCCCGTATCAGGGAGGGCAGGTTGGGGTTAGAGGATCAAAGCAGAATTTAATTTTCTCTGCAATCTCTGATTTTTTTTTTTTTACAGGGAGAACAGATTCCTGTACAGTTGGAGCTTCTTATCCACATGCACAGACTCACCCAATTGCAGATAAGAAATATCCAGGGGAATGAGTTTGTACTACACACACCCAGAGTTATTTTTTTTCCTGTCATTATTCCCTAAACAACATCATCCAGTAACCATTTATGTGGCCTTCACTTTGTGTAAACTAAAGTCCCTGGAAGTTAGTGCACAGGTTACAGGCAAACGCCTACACCATTTGGCACAACAGACATGAGCTTCATCTTTGATATCCTAGGGAGGGTTCTGGAACCAATCCCCTGTGGATAACAAGGGACAGTTGTATTACTCGAGTTGCTAAACAACAACAGTCCAGTCTCAAGGTTCATAGAAAAAAGCTAGAACACAACCCAGAAAGCAATTGGTTGATGATGGACATCTACCAGCTGGGAGGGAGGGGCATGGGTGGATGGGAAGGTGCCCCTGGGCAGGTCACCTGGGTGCTGCTGCTGGAGTCGCTCTGCAGGCGGATGTTCTGGTGGCCGGAACTGCAGCTCTGGGATGACTGTGGGAGAGAAGGGCAAGAGGGAGAGGCAGTGAGGCTGCAGGCTGGCCTGGCTCCTGAGGGGTGCTGGGCTGCGAGCCAGGAAGTCTGGCTCCAACTCTACTGCCACCCTGGACAAGTCCCGTCAAAGACTGTGCTTCTTATCTGTGGGCAGAGAGAAGGGGAACTCCACTCTGCTCCCCTGAATCTCCTCACTTTGCCCTCTGGGCTTCCAATCCCACCTACAGTGCCCCATTTCAAACTGCTCTGTATTGAAGACTGCTGGCTGATATTCTACTTCCACCCACCTGCTTGCACCTGTGGCTTGGTTTTGGTCCCACTCCCTCCTGCCCTGTCTTTGCTCACTCTGACACCAGGCTTGACTGAGAGGCTTTCTTTGGTCCAGGACTTCCAACTCACTTGACACAGCAGAGGCTTGGTGCTGGGGTGTTTCTGCTCTTAGCATATGCCCTCACCACAAGAACATGCCCAGGCTGGCCTGCTGGGCGGATACAGCAGGTGAAGCAGGAGTATATGACAGCAAACAGGTGAGAAAGCCCACTGAAGAGCAATAAAAACTTTTTCATTGATGGGTCACTGACGGCTGCCATCAAAGTGAGCCCCACCCAGCCAAGCTCAAGGAAGAGACACCGGTCAAGAGATTTAACTTGGAGCTGAGCTCCTGCTTAAGGATGTTAAACCAGAAGTTCTGGGAGAGCAGGCACATCTACCCTGACCGATGGAACATTCTGGACATTTCAAGGACACTCTTGACACCTAGCAGTGTCAGTAACTACTCAATAACCATTTGTTGAATCCCATTCGCTGCTTCAGATGTACTATCTTATCTGTGCTCCATGCAAATCTCATCTAGATGCATGATTATACCCATTGTACTGACAGAGACACTGAGGTTCAGAAGCAAAGACACTCACGGATTTTGAAAAAGCGTGACTCAAGTTGGAGCCCAGGTCTGATCCCCAAGTTATCCCTTCCTCAGAAAACCAACTAGGCTAGGAGTGAGACTGTCCCAGGGGTGCTGACGGCCAGCCCTTTCCATGCCTTGGCTGCTGGAGTAGGCCTGGCCTTCACCCCCCATCCACCCAGATCCCCTGGGTCAGCTGCCCATCACCTCGTTGCTGATGGTGGAGTCCCGGTGCATCATCCGGTGCAGGTGGCTGTCCAGGCTGGCCCCCGATGAGCATTTGGCCAGGGCAGCCGCGTGGGACTCCCGCTCCCTCTGCCGCACGATGGCCTCACAGCCCAGCCACTCAGACATAGTTTGTGCATAGCAGGCATGGATCTGCTCATCCACCTGCAGGGACACATGTTGAGGGGTGCTGGGAACTCTGTTCCCAGGGTGCTGGGAACTCTGGGGACAGCCAGCCCGCCTGGAAGATAGCATCTCTGACCCAAATCTCACCCTTGCGGCTATCCCCCACCAGGCTGACAGCACCTGCTGTGTGGAGAGAAAGCAACGGGCACAGGCGCTTTGTAATGTGGGCACTCAGGGCAGCTGGGGAGTGGCCTGAGTGGTGCCCTCCTATGCACTTCCCTAACATTCCCCCAAGTCCTGCAACATACCAACTCACACTGCCATCCTCGGCTGCCAGGATCCCTCACCATCCTCCTTCCTCCCAGCATCCTGCCAGTCCCAGGCCAGTCCCTCCTCCTCATGTACCTCTCAGCAGCCTCACTTCTCCTTGCTGCCCTTGCCTCTACCCCTCCCCCCCAATAACCTGTGCCCTCCTGCCTAACTCCTTGTATCCTCGTGGCCTCCCCTTCAGGCCTTTCCTCCTGCTGACCCTGCTTCCAGCAAGCCCTCCCTCACCCTCTTGGCCTGAAAACAATTCCTTTAGAGCAGCAGGTGCAATCAGCTCCTTGGTGGGAGGTGAAGGGGTAAGGGGGCTGCTCTGTCCAGCCTCCATCTCCTCTCTGGTTCTTATAAGTTTTTTTTTTTAGATTTTAATTTTTTATTAGAAAAGCAGATTTACAGAGAGGAGAGACAAGAGAGAAATATCTTCCATCTGTTGGTTCACTCCCCAAATAGCTGCAATGGCCAGAGCTGAACCCATCCAAAGCCAGGAGTCAGGAACTTCTTCCAGGTCTCCCATGTGGGTACAGGGTCCCAAGGCTTTGGGCTGTCCTCTACTGCTTTCCCAGGCCACAAGCAGGGAGCTGGATGGGAAGTGAAGCAGCCGGGACACGAACCAGCACCTATATGGGATCTGGTGGTTATAAGGCAAGGATTTAGCCACTAAGGCTATCATGCCGGGCCCCAAATGTACATTTTGTCAAACGAAAAACACAGGGGCCAACATTATGGTCTGATGGGGTAAGCTGATAACTTGCAACACCAGCTTCCATATGAGGGCTGGTTCGAGTCCTGGCTGCTCTACTTTTGACCCAGCTCCCTGCTGGTGTGTCTGGGAGGGCAGCGGGAAGATGGCCCTTACACCCACATGGGAGAACCGGATGAAGTTCTGTCTCCTGGGCTAGACCTGGCTATTGCAGACATCTAGGGAATGAGCCAGTGGATAGAAGCTCTGTCTCTTTCCCTCTCTCTGTAACTCTCTGAAAAACCTGGCAAACTAAATCTCATCAGAAAATTTCAAATTTAGTTTGAAAAAGACTACAGAAGATGAAAAGACACAGCTTAGTCCAGGGGAAATTTTTTACAAAGCACACATATGATTAAAAACTATTTGGCAGGGGGAAACATCTAGTCCTTGGACCAGATAAGACAGATGAAATCATTTGGTTTGATTCAATAAGCACAACCCCAGAGGGGACTTAAAATTCAACAAATATAAGGCAGGCTAATTAATCATTTTGCATAGCCCATGAATGATATTATATGTACCCAAGGAAATCTGAATCAGATCAGTATTTTGCACCAAGGCAATAATCCAGTTGTAACATTACACTATAGTTTTTGTTAAGGTGTGACCTTTGGGGAAAACTAGTAAACAATATATAACATCTCTCCACTACAACTGCATGCAAATCCATCCCGATTTCATTATCACACAGCTCACTGAAGGCCTTCCATATTTGTCTGGGCTATGTTTGCACTAGATAGCACTGAGATCCCTGTGTCCATCCGACATGAAGCCATAGCTCTGCCAGCCCCACGGCATCCAGCTCCTCATGTAGCTGAGGACGCCGCCAGCACAGAGCAGGTGACTGACCTCTTTCCTCTCGATTTCCGTCATCCCGAACTGGTAGTGGCCCAGCAGGAAGGGCCACACGGCCTTGCGGATGGCTGGCTGGATGCCCCCGTAGTAGATTAGGCGCAGCAGCTCCTGCTCCTCGTAACTCTGTGCAAGGCAAGAGGAAACACAGGGTTAGGTCAATGGAACAGCAGGGGAGGACCCGGTGGTCCAGCAGTCCTGCTTTGTGCCCTCAGTCCCCAGTGGGCCTGCAAGGAGTGACAAAGCCAGAAGCATTTACCATGGGCATTCATCGTGTTCTGAAAAGGAAAGAGCAAAACCCCCTCGACTTGCCACCTGTGGCAAGACATGCATCTCTCCTTGGGCTCACCCCATGGTGATTTATGGGACAGGATGCAGTGTAGACCACGTGACACAAGGTGCAGAGCACACGGATGCAGACATGTCTAGGGTGAATTCCCTTTGCGTAAATAGAAAGGTAGGCCCGTGTAATGATCAACATTTCTAATTAGTTTTTCAGTCAGTTTTTCACACTGCAGCTAGTAGAAGATATAATCCATTGTTTACTGACCTTGACTCTAAGAAAAACTTCCCCGAAGTTAACCACTCCGAAAGGAAGGTTTTCAGCTGCAGCTTCACCTACTAAGAACTTCTGTGCACACTGGGATATCACTTTGTCTGCTGCATTGCAGAATCGCTTTCATATAAGGAGTATAGAAAGACGCAGGGTGAACTTGAAGTCTTGAAACTTGATTACACTATAGCCCTCATCTATTCTCCTGAGCAACGGCGGTCTTTCTGTTTCCTACTTGTTGAACTCTTTATCCAGTGGAGGATTAGGCTTGTGGTTATGAAGTAAACTAAGAGTATGTCATCCAAAAATCAATCAGTCCAAGAGGCCCTAACTGCTTATACAGTCACACATCACTGACCATTGCAAGAGAACTTCGTGGGAAATGGAATTAAAAGATGAATGCACATTTTCAATAGCCTTCTTGAAATACCCTAATATGTGATGGTGGTCCCACATGGTTTTAGCATCCAATGATTGTGCAGTCATTGGCATTTCCGTAAACACTCTCTATGATGTTAGAACAAGGGTGAATTACCTGGGGATACAGTTCACAAGGTACCCCTATGGTTATGTGTATATGACTTTCTGTACTTAAGGAAAAACACCAAGGCTGCAGGAAGGCTTCTCTGAGGGGTGGTGGCAGCCCTAGTTCCTCTCACTTCCTTATCTGACATTCTGGTAGTTAATCAGCATTTCTTTTGTCCCTGTTGGAAATTGTTACAGCTTTGTCAGCATTGTTAAATATTCAGAGAACTGTTTGTGACAGAGGCTGTGAATTCTTCAAAACTACATATCCTTAGGCATGTGCAGAGGCTCAGTGGGTTAAGCTGCTGCCTGTAGCACCAGCATCCCACATGGGTGCCAGTTTGAGTCTTGGTTGCTCTGTTTCCAATGCAGCTCCCTGTTGATGTGCTTGGGAAAGCAGCATAGGATGGCCCATGTGCTCGGGTCTCTGAATCCATGTAGGAGACCCAGATGGAGATCCTGGCTCACGTACTTCCCTTGGCCTAACTCTGGTAATTATGGCCATTTGGGGAATGAATCAGCAGATGGAAGACCTTTCTCTGTGTGTTTCTCCTTCTAGCTCTGTAACTCTTTGAAACAAATAAATCTTTTAAAAAATTTTATAAATCCTCTTCTCCGAGAACCCATTGCTAGACTCCATCTCCCAGTATTTGTCACAGATGGGTTTATGGCCACGTGATGCATTCTGGCCAATGTGCTGTGACAGGAAGAGATGTAAGGCATTTCCAGGTCTGGGCCAGAGAGGAGCAGGTATGTTTCCTCTGCATTCTCTATTTCCCCTTCCACTGATCACAAACAGACAATAGTGCAAGACGACAGAACCACAGAACTGGAGGATTCAAACTTTTAGTGGACAGGGAAGATGCCCACTCAACTGACCCACCTGGGCATAGAAAGTGAAAAAGGAACACCTCTGGTGTCAGGCACCTGAGCCAGTAGGGATTACCTGGTAAGGGGGCTCCGTCTACTCAAGGACAACCACACAACTAAATGGGATGAAGACATGGCTACACAGCTTGAAAAAGGCTAAGATGAAGATTTTTTTTTTGGACAAATTTATCGTTTCAACACATCTGTTCATAGGTGATTGCATCCCACATTGGGAAGGTAATAAATCTATAGGGGGCTTTCAAAAAAACTAAGCCTTGGGCTCTACTCCCAGACATGCCAAATCAGAAAAGGTGGAGCCAAGCCCAGTATTTCAGAAGTACTCAGGAAACACACAGGCTGGCTGGGGATTACAAACACCACGCCTTATGAGAAAAACAGCTCAGCACAGCTGCACAAATCTTAAATTCTCACTGATCAATATTACTTCTAGGAATTCCCTCTCGAAATAAAAGTACCAGTAGGGGAAAGATCCTTTCTTCTACTATTTTTTTTAATAAAGAACAAAGGTGTCTATTATTAAGAGGAAGATCTGAAAAACACAGGAGCGATCAACATCAAAATGTGAACATTCAATATTTTACCTAAAGATCTGAAGATCATTTCTGATACCACTTTATCCAAGGCAGCATTACGGTCTGAATGTCACTCTGCTCTGGGTACCATGTGCTTGGCCACTTTGAACCATTTTGTGGCAGAAATAAACCAGTGGTTCTCAACACAGGTTCCACTTTCCACTAGCTGAGGGACCACCAGTGATGGTGTCTATGGCCAATTCATCTAGGGGACTGTCCCTTGTGCTCCCCCATGCGCTTCTGGTTTCTTAAGAGTGACAGGGCTCCAAGAAGCCATGTAGAATTCAGAAGACCATCTAACCGGAAGCTTCCCCAATCATCTGGAAAACATTTTTCAAACCCAAGTATCATCTTTGCAGAAAGCCTGATAAGAAAATTTCAGAGAATATTCAAGGAGTGACCCTCTCCAGGTATACTATGCAACAGCAGAACTCCAGGCCCCAAGATAGAGACAGCAGACAGTTTCGAACAGGGGTAGAGAAGGAGGGCCTGGGCCAGCTGCCTTGCATGCCCAGCCATTCTCATCACCCTAGCTGGTTTCGGCTGGCTGCAAAGTCATTCCTGGCAGAGCCCAGTTACGGCATTTGATCCGGGGTCAAGTATACCACTGGTACTTAATAATTGCTTATCAACTGTTTTATCCTGTACCCAAACAAACAGATGAATATCCCTTATCTGACATGTTTGGGACCAGCAGTATTTCCAATCAGCGATTTTTCCTTATTTTGGGATATTTGCCTATGCATAATGAGATATCTTGGGGTTGGGATCCAAGTCTAACATGAAATCCTTTATGTTTCATTTGCTCCTTACACATATAACCTGATATATTTTCCCTGTACTTGCCTTTTGACTGCAACCTGTCACCTGAGCTCAGGTGTGGGTTCAGATTGGTGCACAGAAAGCTCTGGCTTTTGGAACATTTGGGACTCTGGATTTTTCTCTTACGGCTGTTCAACCTGTATGTTTTTCATTTCCCTCATTCTCCACTCACACAGGTTAAAAAAAAAAAGACCAATTTCCAGGTGCAGAAGCCAAACATATCAACTCGAGCCCCTGAGCTGGTGAGTTTATTTCTCAGGTGACAAAGCAGACTCCCCTACAGTCTTGGTCCACAGGTAAACCAAGCCTTACTGTACTGTCCTGCAGGTACTGCTCCCAGATCCCAGCCGTCAGCCCCTGTCCAGCATCGCAAGGCAAATCTGGAGACACAATCATATGATTGACCAAGGCCGACAGGTGCGTCCTCACCGTGGACAGGTGTCTGCAGTAGGCCAGCCCTGGATGGGAAGGGAAGCAAGGTATTACTATCCACCATCCAGTACCTCTGGCCTTGCCTTCCCATCCTACTGAGCCCGCACAACCCAGAGAATCCTCATCAGCCCCATTTTCTAGGCAAAGAACATGAGCCTTAGAAGAGTGACATTGTTTGCTCACTTGCCTGCTTAAAAGCTATGTGAGCCGCAGCCTGGGACAGGATGGCACCAGCTTCATCTGGGACCAGCTTCATCTGGGTGGGACCAGCCAACACATGTAATCTACAGGCTGGTGGCAGAAAAGGGGCAGGAAGGGGGTAGGTAGGGATTCCTCAGGCTCACTATGCCTTAATCCCCTCAGGGAGAAAGAGACACAGATGGCTCCTATTTCAGTTTCAGCCATGTAAAGGCCTGGTGGGTCAGTCACTGGAACACACTGAAGGCACATAGCTAGCTCTCAGAGATTTGGGATGGTCATTGGGCACAGCGGTTAAAATACTGGTTGGGACACCTGGATTCCATATTGCAGTGCCTGGGCCTAAATGCCAGTGCAACTTCTGGTTCCAGCTTCCTCCTAATGTTCACCTTGGGAGACAGCAGGTGATGGCTTTAGAACCAGAGACCCTGTCACCCATGTGGGAGACCAAGACTGAGTTTCCAGCTCCTAGCTTGGCCTGGTTCAATCTTGCATGTTGCAGGTATCTGCGGGGCGGGGGGTAAACCAGCAGTTGGGTGTGTTCTCTCTGTCTCTCTGCCTTTCAAATCATAAATAAACCTGATACAAATATTTATAAGGCTAGTACTGCCCACTAAACGGAAGGAGTGACCCCAGTGTGCTGCTCTCATGAGCTCCATCAAGAGCTCCTGGAGAGCGGCGGGCATAGTAGAAGCACTCAGCATTTATTAGTGTGTGCTTTTAGCTGTGACCATGTCCCCTCCTTCTGGATTTCTCATTCCCAATTGTTACAGAGAACCCTGGATGACCTTCACTCTGGACTCACCCCATGCCAAAAACAGGATGATGATGATAATAATGATGTCACTAGCATTTAAGATAGCATATACCATATGCCACCAGGCTGTTGCTAGAACCTGCTTAACTAAACTCATGAAATTATCCCCATAGCCTTATGAAGCATACATTATCATTATCTCCATCTTCCAGATGAGGTAAACTGAGGCACACTGGGTCTATGTGTTGTCCAAGCCAATGCGGAGTTGGGGCTTGGCTCCAGGCTACCTGGCTCCAGAGTTGGGCTCTCAAGTCACTCCCAGGAGTGACCCACATCCCCAGCAGGTGACACTGCTCTGGAGGCACCTCAACACCCATTCCTCCTCCTCCAGGAAGGCCTTCCCTTGGATTCAACAAATACTTGCCCAGTGTCTGCACCACGCCAGATACATCAAACCCTGGAATGGGCAGGAAGAGAACAGGCAGACCCCTTATCCCAGTGCAACTCATGTTCTTCCTGCCTCCTCAGGCACTCAAGATGAGTCCTGTACTGCACAGGCCTACATGGGCGATAGGAAGACTTCTCTGCAAACTCTGAAAATGCACACATTTTAATCTACGCAATTTGGGCTACAAGGTTGGGAACAAAACATGCTAAGCGTGAACAGATCAGGGAAAAACAAACCCTTTGGAATCAGGCCAACCAGGGTCTGAGCCCCAGCACTGCTACTTGTCAGCTGCATAACCCAGGGCAAACAATTTTGCCTTGCTGTGCCCCATGTGTTGAATGGAGTCATCAGAATACCTACATGGTGGTGAAAGCAGGTACTCAATAAATGCTCCCCAGAGACCCCACTGGCAATGAAGGACTGATACGTACACCCATAGAAGGCTCTGGAAAGGATCTGGTATTTCATATTGTCACAGAGCAGTTTCAAAGGTGCCCTGTAGATGGAGAGAGAGGAAGACACTTAGAAGAGCTTTACACACAGCCCTGGTTTTTCTGGAGAGTAGCCAACTTGTTATCTGAAGACAGAAGAGTGGAATCAGCCAGTCACAGGGGGCTACAAAGACGACCACTATCAGTTCTTCCCACACAGCATCACCACCCTCTTCTTTTGCTGCAAATACCCACAATGAGACACAGAACACAGTAGAAAGCCTCTGAGGTTTTAGGACTGTGTGTTCCTGAAGAGCAATCATGTTTATCCTGACTGATGCAGGTGAGTAACCTCCAACAGCTTGAACTTGGCAAAGCAAGAATCTTACCTAGATCTGGTTAATTCCACAGACTATGCTAGTTAGGGCAAGACATGCCCCCCCCATTCCCAAATTTTGGTAAAGCCTCTCATCTCTTGCATTTACAGTTCCAGCTCTCCTACCTCTCATGGTTGCAGCCATTGGTTGAGCTACCATCGGCCGAGCCACTCTGTGAACAAGATGAGCAGGAGGACTTCCGAGGGCTGGGTTGCCATAGTGATGGCAGGTTATTTACAGAGACATCCATCAGATCCTGGGGGACTGTGGCATGGAAAAGGGACAGAGAAGAGTGCTGTGATGCTTATGTAGATCCCAGAGATCTCACCCCCAGGCAAGCGGCTCCCTTATCAGGCCAGCACAAGGATAGGGAAAGACCCTGAATGTCAGAGGAGGAAAGAGTGACCTCATAGTTGACCCAAGTCCTTGAGCCCATTTGATTCCAAGAAACCCACCACCGTGATCTCAGGGCCCAGAAGATGGAAGAGCTGATGGCAGCTGACAAGAGAGAATGAGAACATGGAAATCAGAGCCAAGAAAACAGGCCAAATCCCTGAGCAGGCAGCCAAGACTTGCCATGTTGTCACTGAGTTTTGTTCACAGGGCAGTGACAAGGAAAACAGGGGACTTGCAAGGTGCTTTTGAGGGAAGGCACATGGTTATGGCTCCCCAGACCTAACCCTCACAGAGAGTTCCTAATGGGAATATGGGAGGGAGACTGTCTAAATAGATGAGGCAGGGCACCGAAAGGAAGAAGACCCTGTGGATTCTTGGAGATCATTGGTGCTGTCCGTGGTTCTGATGGCCAAAACTGTTCAACTGAGCATATCTCAAACAGATCAGCAACTCCGGAGTCTTATTTGGGGACTGCTGAAAAGCCATCTGCACCTGCTGCATCCCTGGACCACAGAATGGAGACTTCCTGGATGTGATCTGGGGACACCTCCCTCAAAGTTGTGTTTTGAAAACAATTTTGACAGAGCAGCAATCCCCAAGAGTCCCTGATCTTGTAAATCTATTCATTAAGGGTTCCTGATAAGCTACTCCAAAGATTTTCCCTTGTTTTTAGCTTTCCCAGTTTTTTTAGAAAAACATTAGTATTTGCATGACTGCAAAATGGACAGAATGTTGATCTTATAATTTCTGTAGTCAAAGTCCTGGCCTGTTGGCAGCTCAAGAGAGATGCAAGAGGGCTCGGCAGCGTGGCCTAGTGGCTAAGGTCCTCGCCTTGATCCCATATGGCCACTGGTTCTAATCCCGGCAGCTCCACTTCCTCTCTGTCTCTCCTCCTCTCAGTATATCTGACTTTGTAATAAAAATAAAAATAAATCTTTAAAAAAAAAAGAGAGAGATGCAAGAGATTTGTTGGGCTCATAAGAAATATTTCCTATAAAAAGCTAAGTAGTAAACATTTATGGCTTGAGAGCCATTTTGTCTCCACCATAACTGCTCTATTCTATAGTCATGGTGCTGGTGCAAAAGTAGCCATATACAAAATATAAGCAGTAAGCATGAACATGTTCCAATAAAACATTTGTTTGCAGATGTTGAAATATGAACTTGGGATTCTTTAGTCTTTCCCTATTATCTAAGAATATAAAAATCATTTTTCAGCTCTGGGTCTATCCAGGAGGAGGCTGGATTTGATCATAAGCCATGGTTTTCTAACTCCTGCTCTATGAAATTAAATGAAAGGCACATTTTCTTGACACTCCCTGGTCCCAACATGATACCTGGTAACACCCTGCCTCTTCTCTTGCATGTAGAGGAAGTGGGGGTTGTGGCTCTGCCATTATTTCATCATAGCTCAGCAGCTGACCAGGCCATCACCTACCCTTCAGCAGAGTGAGCAGCTGCCTGAAGGAAGTAGTTCTTACAGTTACTCCATGTGGTTGTTACAAGCCCCCTACCCATGCAGACTCATCAACAAGCTGACCAAGGAAAACTCTCCATTCTCTGTGAAATATCCTAGAAAAGCACCCCTCCCCCGCCCAGTTCTTGGGGAAACACAGCTCTGTTTAGCCCAGCTGTGGCAACTATGCCTCCCTCCCAATTCCTCCTACCCATGCAGACATCACCAATGGATCTCTTCATTACTGACATTTCACTAAAGGGCAAGAGCTGGACAGTGTGAGGGCATCTACTATATCTTGCTTCTATCTCCCTCAAGGTCAAGATTCAAATGACAACATGGCAGAGGTGGCTGTCCCTCAGCCCCAGGGGAAGCGGGAGGGAGCCTGAACATTACTGGGAGGCTGCTCCTTCAGGCCTGGTGTAGGAAGGGTGGCGTCCCGTCTGCTGTATGCCCACTGAGCGCCCCTGGCCACCACCAACATGGAGTGGCCTGCAGGAACCATCATCCAGGCAGGACCCACGGAGATGGAGGAAGAGTTGCCTGAGTGGTCGGGGAAAACTTGAGACACAAAACAATGAGAATTGGTGAAGCAGGAGGTGAGGCAGACTAAACACTGACACAGTTACAAGAACCAACTCTTAAAAACAAAAAAAAGACAGGTGAGTCAGTACTTTAGATTTCGGGGTCCATCCAACCTCTGTCATAATGTTTCAACTCTGCTACTGCAGAGACAATAAATGAAGGATGTGCCAATAAAACTTTATTGACACAACAGACAAGGGGCTGAATCTGGCTGGTAGGAAGGGGTTTGTTGATTTCTGATGTAGGTACTGTCCCATGAAGGTCTTCATGCCTCTCTCAGGCCCCTGAGGAAGCCAACCTAGAATGGGCCAACATGTGGACATGGACTGAAGCTGACTTTGGAGACAGTGAAACTACAACACCATCTCCCCCAGCGGCCAGGGCAGAATGCATGGCGTGGTGGCTAGAGGCATACGCCTTCGCATCCCAATCATGTGCTGAATCAGTTGGGTGAGCCTGGACCAGCTGCTCCTTCTTTCTGAGCCCCAGTTTCTTCTTCTGAAAAGTAGGTGGTGATGACAGTGGCACCCATCTGAGAGGCCTACAGTGGGGATGGAATGAATTCAGGCAATGGAGAACATACAGAAGCAGCTGTGGCAGCTGGGACTGGTTACATGATGCCTATGATCACTCACAGAGCACCTGCCAAGCACCAGGCCCCACACCAGGTGGTCGGTTGTCCCATGAATCAGCACACTGACCCCTCGGGATCTGACCTGGGATGGAGAATCTTATTACCTTCCTCCTACACACAAGAAAATGAGATCAGAAGTAAACACATCCCAAAAGCCTAGTGCCAAGACAGAACTGCATATTGAAAAGTTCCTAATGGGGGGCAAGTTGGCAGCTGACACCCTAGAGGACACTTGGCATTATCTGGAGGCATTGCTCACTCTCACGATTTCACCTTGGAGAGCTGTTGAGTTTGCCACTTGACCACTTCTAGGTAGAGACCAGAGATGCTGTTCAACCCTACGAAGCTTAGGAGAATGAATGTGTCCAACACAGCAGTGCCGGAGTGGAGAAGCCCTGTTGAAAAGACTTAGCTGGGGTTTCCTCAACAGCAGACAGGATTCATAGGCAAGTCGATTCCTGGGGAAAGGTTCCCAGCAACTATCAGGAGTGAGAGGAGATGAGCAAGACAAGGCAAAGAAGAGGGCAATGAGTAACAAGTCACCTGTGGGGCAATCAGGGCTTCGTCTGCTAGAGGGTCATGGGAATCTGTGTGACACATGTGTGTCAGAGTTGGCTCACGCAAGGAGGGAGGGAGCTGGGGCATTCATACACCAGTTCCTGTCAATCATGGGCTGAGAGGTGCTCCGGCGAGGCCCTGATTCTTTGGTGTTTCCAGCTGCCCTGGGTGGCAGGCTCAGGCTCTTAGGGGACAGAACAGAGGCAGCTCAGCATCTTGGCGGATTGCACCTGTAGCAAGGTGGCCTTGGTGTAGGACCAGGGCTGTGTGAGCACCAGTAATACAGAGGGACAGGTCAGGGGACACTATACCGTTATGAGGAACAGATTGATCAGCAATACTCCTAATTCCCTGGAGCACTTAAATAATACAAGAACATGAGGCTCTGTGGCTGACTGGCTATGAAGGAACAACATGGGGGAAGAAAGCCCGGGCTCACCTGAGTTAACACTGAGACCCGACCCTGAGCCCACTCCATGTCCCAGATGTGACTCAGCCACAGGTGAAAGCCTGGTACCACTCATCTGCCCTTGCGGGCACAGGATATCTGCTTTCCTAATAACCTCTGGCTGCCCAGCACATGCTCACATAAGCAAATCAAGGCTCAATGCTCTGGTGCATTGGGGGTTGGGGTGCAACAGGGTACAGAGGGTGAAATGAAACAAAGGTCACAGAGGAGCCTATGCCTTGACAGCGTTTCCTAAACATGCACCACCTTCTCAGCTGGTCATGGTGGTCCCATCTATCTATCTCACACAGTCCAAGGCAAGCTGTCTGATTCCTGTTGGTACCTGGTGTGCCAATGCCCAGTGTGTTGCTGTTCCCTCTGCTGTTTCTACTACTACTGACTGAGGGTACACTGTGTGCAGGCTTACCCCATGAACTTGATACTGCCCCCTCGCCATCCCATTGGATCCTCGCAACAGCCAGCCTTCATAGAATCTTAACAGCAGAAACTCTGTGACAGCAGCTGGCATTTGAGTTTTCTCAAACTGCCAAATGCCTTCTCTCACTTAACCCTCAAAACAACTCCATAAAGTAAGCATTACAAACACCCTCATTTTCCAGATGGGGAAACCAAGGTGTTGCCAGGGAAATGAGTTGTCCAAGATCACTCAAGACTCAGAACCCATGCCAAGGCCACCACTTCATGTAACCCCTTGTCTAGTGGCTTCTTTGGCAGCCAAGTAAGAAGTGGTCATGTGTTCTTGTTTAGGAAGCAGGGTGAGGGGAACTGAGGCTGTCCAGATGCAAACCTCTTGATTCCAGAAGCCCATAATGCCCCACTCTGGTCCCAGAATCCAGACCTCTCATTTTCTAGTTCCAAACACCTGCAGTTGGCTTCAAGTTGCAGGTACAGGTGGGTCCCCGGCCCTGGGGACAGGGCAGCTTACCGAATTCTGACTGCATGCCAGGGTAGATGATCCTAAACACATAATCTGTGGCCTCGTCATCCTCCTTGTCCGAAGACGTGGACTCAGCTGAGCTCTGAGGGCTTCGCTTGCGCAGCTTGGGGAACACTTTGCCCTGAAAGTACACATTCCGGTGCATGGAACCCAGAACATGCACCTGCCATGTGACCCACATAGCCTGGCAGGAAGTGTTGGTGGGGGGAGGTTTACCCAGGCGTGCAGGGGCCCAAAAGCAGCATAAAGTCTCAGAGGCCACACAACTGCCTGTCCCCCTGCCACCTCCAGCCCAGTCTCTTCCAGAAACACTCACCTTCCCTCGCTGGGACCACAGCGGTGGGTCCAGCTGCCCATGGGGGAGCAGCCCATTCTCCAGGCACGAGAGGAATTGCAGGAGGTGCCCGCCCTTGGGGAAGCGGAAGGGCGGCCTCTGGATGCCATCCTGGCTGACCAACACCACCGTGCCACCGCTGTCCACTGCCGCCGCCACCGGCCAGAGGAGACCCAGTGGGAAGTCACTAAGAGGCATGGTGACAGGACCCTCCCTGCAAGCACATTGCTCCCCCACCCCTCCACCCCAGGTGGCCCTGGGGAAGGCCTGGGTGTCAGGTCAGGGCAAAGAGTGACCCATGCAGGACAGGGTCAAGAAGGACCTGGGTAGTCTCCCCAGTGTGAGCACAAAAGGCACCAGACACTGCCAAGACTATTCTACGGATCTACACAGCATCCCTCCTTTTACGTATAGAGAGGTTTCCAGATTTTTTTCCCTTCTCAGGGCACTGGTTGACTCTGGATAGCAGGTACCAGCACAGTACACAGTGAAAGGACCATCTTACTGAACCACAATATCCCTGTGAGGCCTACTTCACCAATGATGAACCTGAGGCCCAGAAAGGTTGAGGAACTTCTCCAGGGTCACCCAGCTGATGAGGAGCTAGGCCCGCATGCAAACCCAAGTCTGTCTCGTTGCAAAGACTTAACCCCATTGGAGTTCATACCTTACTTGCCCCCTCAAGTAGGAAAGCCTTATGCTGACCAGGTGGCCATCAGAATACCCATTTTATAGATGGGGAAACCAAGGCTCATAGTTGTGAAGGCACTTGCCTGCGGTTGCACAGGTCATGTGAGATGCCTAGCACAGTTGTTTCATATGCTAATAAGAGGGCAGGGATGGAGGTGGGCAGGAGATCTAGAAAGACCCTTGGCACAACCCTGCTGCCCCCACAGTCCCTACCTTGCTGGTGGCAGTGCAGGTAGACGATCTCCTCCAAGCGGATGGTCATGGCATAGTCCCAGTAGACACTGGAAGGGGAAAGACAGCGAGGTTGCGGGACACCTGTCTATGTCACGATGGGGAAGGGCTTGCGGGCAGAAGGTCACAACCACAGGTTCCTCTGTCCTTCTACCACAACCTTCCTATCCCCAGACCAGTCCAGCCTCTTCATCTTTTCCTGGTCCTAGCAACTCAATGTTTTTAAACCACCACCCTTTTTCACCCACAGAGCTAAGGTGAAACCAACCCCACCAACATTCTATCCCATCTAAGACTTCCAGACGGGTCACGTGACTAAAATCCGGCCCATCAGCCCGTGCCACAATCCCGGACATAGAGATTGGTTCAGAGATAGCTCACAGACTATAGCAGAACCAATGAGACTCAACCGCAAGATCTGTGTATGAATCACTGGGTGAGGAGAGTGAAGAAGATTGATAATGTCAAGATTCATGGCAAGAGAAAGCCCGTCTGAGAATGGTGCTGATAGACAAGCAGGGCCAGACACAGACTTCGATTCCCCATCATGCGAGTGCCTGCATGCAGCCATGCCTAACGGTGTGTATGAGCCAGTGCTTAGGTCTTTCTGAGTTCATTTTTTCTATAACCAGGATCTAAGAGACTTGGACAACTCAGATCCGAACTCCAGCCCACATGAGTTCAAGGGCAGGAATTCAAATAGCTGCTCTGATGGCTTGGCTTCTCCAAGCCTCAGTCTCTTCCTCTATAAAACGGATGTAGTCACAACGCCCACCTCATAGTGTCAACTACATCATCCCAAGGGCTTAGCACAGAATCGATGCATTCCAAAGTGGGTGGGAAATGCTTCTGGTGATGACTGGTTCTGTTTCTAGCTCACAACCTGCTGCTGCCCTAAACATGAGAACACGGAGGTAGGTGGAGACCCCTTCCCCTTGCACTTGGGCTCTGGGGTAGCTTGGATCTCCACCAGAGGACCCTGCGGGAGGGTGGGATGGACGGACAGCCCCAGAGGCTGCTTGCCTGCTTGGGTCACTGTGTTTGTGCAAGGGCCGTGCTTCTCTTAGTCTGCTCCAAGCCAGGACTGAGTATATGAGGGCTGCAGGAGAAAGAACTCCTAACAGTCAACCAGTGGCTCCAATAAATCTAGCCAAATACTTTAGAACTGTGCTGCAATGGCAACCCATGTGGGTGATGGTTCGTGCCCCAGCTCCTTCAGTTTCTATCCAGCTCCCTGCTTAGGACCTGGCAAAGCAGCTGAGGATGGCCCAAGTCCTTGGGACCTTGCACCTATGTCGGAGACCAGAAGAAGCTCCTGACCCCTGGCTTCAGATCAGCTCAGCTCTGGCTGTTTCAGCCATTTGGAGAGTGAACCAGCAGATGGGAAATCTCTCTGTCTCTCCTTCTCTATATGTAAAATCTGCCTTTCCAATAGAAATAAATAAATCTTAAAGAAAGAAGACCAACATGAATCATCCAAGTCACTCAGCTGGGAAGGAGCAAGAGCTGGAACTCTATCTTGGTTTTCATGTTTGAATAGCTTTATTGAGGTTTGATTTTTTTTAAAACCATAACACTCACTCATGGTAAATACGCCACTTGATGAGTTGGATGCATTAATTTATAGATGGAGGCAACCATCACCACACTCCAATTTTAGAACATTTATATCAACCCCAAAAGATCCCTTTGTTGTTCATTATTCAATCAGTGCTCTTGGCTCATGCCTTACGTTACCCTAGGCAACCAGTACTCTGCTTTCCGACTTACAGATTCACCTTTTCTTGGGTAGGCACTTGGCCTGGAGGATAAGATATTGATTAGGACGTTCATGTGCCAGTGGAGAACCCGGCTTTGATACCCAGCTCCAGGCACTGACTCCAGCTTCCTATTTATGCAGATCCTGGCAGGCGGGGGTGGTGGCTCAAGTGATTAGGTCCCTGTCACCCAGGTGGGCGACTCAGAACTCCTGGTTCCTAGCTTTGGCTTTGGTGCAGCCTTGGTCATGGCAAGCATTTGGGGAGTGAGCAAGCAGATAGGAACTTTCTCTCTCTCTCTCTCTCTCTTTCCCTCCTTTCCTGCCTCCCTCTCACCCTGCAGGTGAAGGGCACCTCCTTGGCACCTATGCTGTTCCTCCAGGAGGGCCTCTTAACACGAGTCTGGCAGGAGTTGGGACTAACTACATCTCATTCATCTGTTGGTCAATATCTCCTCCTATCCATTCACTCATCAGTCATTATCTTCTTCCTTCCTTCCTTCCATCCTTTCTTCCTGAGAAAGCACCATCAATCACTCCCCTACTGATGCTACTACTGAGAACAATAAAGATATTCTGAAAAGAGTTCAGATGCATACCTAGGTGCTAAAATATTTCTTTTCTATTAAAGCTTATAGTGTTAAATCATATTAGTACTATTAAATTGTATCTGCAGGGCACTTCAAGATAATGCACAAGAGGGAAGGGGGTGAGTGACAGGGACCCAAGATCTGTTGTTATGTGAAAAATTCTTCATTACAACAACTTTTTGTTCTTGAGAGAGCAAAGGGTAAATCCCACCTAAATCCCAAATGACAAGATGCTTTCAGTTGGCTTCTGGGTCTTTCTGAATATTTGGCTGACCCTTGAAGCCATAGCAGGTGGCCACACAACCAACCAACCAGGCAGAGGAGAGGAGAGGAGAGCACAGGGGACACAGGACAGACTCGGTGCTTACCTTTTCTCATAGTCCAGATCCCCCACAGACCCATTCATCAGCTGGTTGGGCGTCCACTTCAAGGTCATGACATCAGCCGTCTGGTGCAGGGACAGGTACCCCGGCACAGCCTCCATGTCGTCTCTCTGCAGAGAGAGGAGGACTTAGACCTGGCCGTCGTGTTGGAGTCCCAGTGCACACAGGCTCTAGCTCATCTGAGCCAAGGATGGATAATCGGATGAAGAGGGTGGGCTATTCTTTTCAAAGTCGCCGTCAAGGGGAGGACCTTCAACCTCTGTCCAGGTGGCCTATTGCAGCCACCCCTCCAGGGCAGGCTCTGCAGAGTGCAACTATGATAGTCACCCAGTCACATTTACACTCACACCTCCCTCCTGAGGTTAAGGGGACCTGTCTGCTTCTAGGTGGCTTTGGAGCCAACACAGGCACTCTGTCCCTCTTGCCAGCACCTTGTGCAAAGCAGAAGGCCTTAAGGGAGGGAGAAAGATGTGGTAGCTTAGCTCCATGACCTATTTCACAGATCCTACCAGAACTCTCTTTGCTTATACCAAAACCAGACCTCTGCCCCCCCAAAATTCACCTGTAGGATTTGTCATCTGCTCTGCCTTTCTCCCTGAGGTGGGGGTGGGGCGCCAGGCAACATCACCATCCCTCAGGCACAGAGCAGGTGGCTCTCTACCCAACTCCCACCAGAAGCAGAGATACACTGCCACCAGGCACTGAGCACCAAGCAGGTACTGTGTGTGTCTCTGCGTCCTGTAACCACCCACCTGTGTCCGGCCCTCCACAAGGACACACAGTGTCCCCAAGACACACACACTTTGCCTCCTGCCATTTTATGGTCCCTGAAGCGGCCACATGTCTTACAATTAGTGGCTGTGATGATCATCTGACCTTGCCTCCATTATGTCTGCAGCGTGCCTGCTACTTCATTCACGGAGGACAGGTGCTATTTAAGCGTCTCCTGAAAGATGAGATTGTGATTCATCTTTGCCTCAGAAAGCTACTGGGCACACAGAATGGCAGACAGAGCAGCGGACGGCTCATGGGCTGTCAGTAAAATAGGCACTTGTTCCTCCCCACAGGGAGGCCTGCAGTTCCAGGTTGTCTTGCAACACCAGCACCCAAGTGCTTTATGGGACAGAGGCCATTCGCAGAGATGAGAGGGGGCACTCTTGCAAGAAATGCTGCACTTTCAGTATGGACTCGGTTCACAGGTCACCAACCTCATTGTGAAACGGGACACAGAGGGAATGTTTTTGGCTTTGGGAGACACACCACGCAGCTCTGCCGCAGCAGCCTGAACGCACCCCTAGACTAACCATATGCTACTGTTATGGTTGTGTCTCAATAAAGCTTTATTTATACAAAAAAACATAAACAGGTGGAATGCCACAATTGGCCCTTCTGTTAATGAAACAAAAAAATAATACAGGGAGAATTGAGGACATTAGTGATTCTAAACGGATGGTGTTACTGAAGACTGTACTCTGAGCCATGCAGAAGTTTTAGGATTTTCATAACTGATATTTTCCAATTATATTTGCCTAAAAAGGGTGATGTCTGATTTAAAAACAAAAACAACAAACAGGGCTGGCGTGTGGTGGGCAGGATAAAACCACTGCCCGCGACACCGGTGTCCCATATGGGCACCAGTTCTAGTCCCAGCTGCTCCACTTCCAATCCAGTTCCTTTCTAATGAGGCCGAGAAGCAGCAGAAGATGGTCCACGTGTTTGAGCCCCTGCACCCATGTGGAAGACCTAGAAGAAGCTTATGGGTCCTGCCTTCAGCCTGGCTCAATCCTTGTTGTTGCAGCCACTCTGGGAGTGAATCAGTAGACGGAAGACCAATCGCTCTCTCTCTGTCTTCCTCTCTCTCTGTAACCCTGATCTTCAACTCAAGAAACAAATCTTTAAAAAGATAAACGTAAGAAAACGTAAAGGATACTTCAGAAAAAGTTCATGAAGAAAGCAAGTAAGTTGGAGGGGAAAAATGGAAACCTATGCAGTGGTATCTCACAATTTCCATGAATTTTTGGAAGACTCTCCGTTGGTCTAAAGAAGTCTCAAAGAACTCTTTCCAAAAATTGGGGCTCAAATTTCTAAGTAGCGGAAAAACTGCACCACTGAAACACAGTTTTTCACTGCTAGATGGTTCCATTGAAAAATGGTACACTTTCGACTCCTTAGACCTATGGAAATGGGGCTTGCTCTGCACTGAGGCCCAGAGGAGAACAGCTGCTGGGGTCAGCTGGCTACTGAAACTGACAGCCCACAGTTGGAGCAGCTGGCTCTCTCTGCCTCCTCACAGCTGAGCCTAGCCCCCACACTGACCCTGTGACTCAAGGACCAAGGAAAGGGACAGTCAGAGAAGACACTGTGAAAGTGGCGGGCTGCAGGTGCCTCACAGGAAGGAGGGAAGGAAGGAAGGAAGGAAGGAAGGAAGGAAGGAAGGAAGGAAGGAAGGAAGGAAGGAGATAATGACCGATGGGTGAATGAATAGGTGGAGATATTGGCCAACAGATGAATGGATGACAGGGGATGGATAAATGTGTAGACATGTGGGTGAATGAACAACGAGTGGATGCAAGAATAGAGGGATGGGAGCTACAGAGAATGAAAAAGAGCTGATGAATGGGTGGGTGGGTGAAGGAAAGGGAAGAAGATGCCAACAGATGCGTCAGAAGGTGAATGGAAATGTTGGCTGACAGATGAATGGATGCATGAATGTGTAGATATCAGCAGATGAGTGAACAGATGGCTGGGTAGGTGGATATCAGCAGACAGATAGATGGATGGATGGATGAGTAGGTGGAGGGGAAGATGGATAAATGGATGAGCAGCCTGGAGCCAGAGGGAACTCAGGTTAGAAGACTTGGAGCCAGACCCTCAGGGCAAGGCCCAGGCCCCCATAAACTCTCACCGGCTGCACCAGGACATTGTTCTTGCCATAGAGCAGAGTGGCGCGGGAGTTCTGATGCAGGGACTCCACATAGTCGCGGGCGGAGAGGGATGGCCGGTCGTCCATACTGCCACTTGAATGTCTCTTCTGGATCTGGGTGCCGATGGGGGAGCAGGGACAAGTCCTGAAGCATTCAGGGTTCTACCCAGTTCTGCACCCCCCAGGTCAAGCCCAAGCCTTGACCTAAGTCCACCCCATGGCCCCACTGTTCCCCTGACCACCACCACTCACACAGAGGGCTGGACGCTTGGTGGGCGAGTCCTGCCGCAGGTGCGAGCTGTGGATGCGGTGTCTCTGGACCAGCTCATCAGCCGAGGGGTCCGTCCAGAAGTGATCGGCGGTCTTCATCTTGGTGTACTCCAGAGCACAGGGCCCCACTGTAGGATATGTGGTGGCTGGGAATCATAGCTCTCCTCCCCTCTCCTCTACCACCAGCTGGACCTCTCATGACCCCTCCTATCCAGACAGCCTGGACAACTCCAAAGTCCCTCCAAGAAGAGGCCAGAACAAGGGCGCAGGAACCAGCAACAGGTGAGCTGCTGGGGCAGGAAAGACCCCAGTGCAGGAGTCCGGCTGAGCGCCAACCACTTACCCAACAGAGATGCAAGGATGGGGCCGTCCACAGGGTCCATCAGGAGAGCATCCTTCTCATAGTATTTGCTAGCAAAATAGGAAAGGGTATGCAGGTGTGGACGGAGACTAGCAGAGAGCCCACAGTGAGTGGACACACTGGGGGCAGCCCCAGGGACACCTCGCAGCCTCAGCTGCCCCATCTGAAAAGTGGCAATGATGATGACGATGATGATGATGATGATGGTGGTGAGCACCTTTGTTTACAGCTATCTGAAGAACTTCGGAGAGAAACAAGAGATTAAAGAGCATTTAGCACAGTGCTTGGGAAGCGCCTGCTGAATCCCTGGTCTGGTTCTGGCTTTACGAGAGCAGCAAAATAAAAGTCATGAGAGCCACCACTACAGTGTTTGTGCTGAATGATTTGGTAGGTCGGTTGTTTGCTATGGTCTTGTGGTTGCTAACTCATTGAAAATTCATGTATTCTAGAAGCAACAAGAATTTCAAGGCCATTCTGACTTCCCAATGATCTCCAGCTCAGAAAGGGCCACTGAGCACACAGCAGGCATGCACAGGACATGCACAGTGCCAGGCTCCATCAAACTGGCTTGGCCCTTGCCATATAGGAATGGGAGATGAAGGGCACAGGATGTAGAATGGGTTCTCAGCACACGCGCTGCCTCTGCTCTCCAGCTGCCTCACTAGATCTTTAACCAACAGGGCTGGCTAACCTTGGACTTGAATCTCCAGAGCCTTGAACTAAATAATCTTTTCTTTTTATAAAGTCAGTGGCCTTGGCTAGTTCATCGTTGTCATAAGAAAAAAAAAAAGCTAATTAACCTGTAATTTGCCAGCAAGGAAGAGGTTCACTGGAGACCAGGTAAACAAAAATTGGATTTCTTATATTTTCTCTTCTACCTCCAAGCCTACCCCTGGGAATGTTCTTGCCCCATCCCAATTCATCTGTCTGATTCCTCATGTCCCTCCAAGGGAAGTGTAACTGTGACACCTTCCGGGCCCTTGCCCCCAGCCACCTGGTAGAGATGAATGCCCTCTTAGAACACTCACTATCATCCTAACCACTTGACACCTTTCTGGCTGGAACGTGAGTTTCAGGGACTTCACTCTGTGTTTTCATGTGCCAACAAAGGGGCCAATGTATTAAATAATTCTCCCATCCGTGTGTGAAGATAAACAAGCCCTTGTTACACTGAAAGACGGGGAAATTCTCAAACACTGATCTCCCTGTCTCTCTCTCCATTCCCTCTCTCTTTTTCCTCTCAGGAGCTGCAAACACACTCTAGGCATAAGGAGCTATAGATTCTTCTCTGGCTCAAACACTGCTCTCACACTAACACTGCCCAAGCACTCTAGCATGGCAGCCCTGGCCACTGTACCCTCAACATCGAGGTGAACGCCTGGCACACAACAGATTCTCATTAAAAATTGTTTTTGGATGAGCAATTGTGTGGATAGATGCTTAGTCAAGAAGAGTCATACTCTAAAGCCTCCACATCAGATAAAGCTGAGCAAAGGGAGAAAATGTAACTTCTTTGTACTTTTAAAATGCTGTGTTCTCACAAAATTCTCCCCTCACTACTTCTCTAGAATACCACTAATTTCTATCTCCCTTGCGAAAGAGACACACAGCGAGTCTCCCAGGAGCATACCGTTGTCACGTAGATTGATCCATGCGGAAAAGAAGAAATCCAAGATGCCCCAATCCCAGACTAAATATGAAGACCCTGCATGAATAATAAGCCCCTGCATCTTTTCAAGCTTGGAAAAAAGCCTGGACCAGGATCAAACATCCAGGAAGCATCTTTTAAATCACAGCCAAGTGGAAGTGCATATCAAAGAGGGGGGGAAAAAAAGCAACTTTGTGCAGGTGTACAAGAGTGTGCAATCCCCATGTGACCAGCAGGTGGCAGCAGAGCACACCCAGGTCGGGTCTCCCCTAACCCCTCTTGCAGCTCACCTGCTGTTTTCCACAAGGTAATGCACAATTTTGTCCAAGACCTTCTCAAACAAGGCCGTGCGGATCCACAGGTGCTTGATGGCGAGCGGGGACAGGTTGGGCAGCTTGGGCAACTTCCGTACGTTCTCCTGAAGGCCCTGGATCTGGTTCCGTCTGCAAGATCAATCAAGGAGAAGAGAGGCTGTCAGCTAATGAGCTTAGGGGTAAAACAAGACAAAAAATCTTAATGCGCAGAGGGTGAGAAGTTGTGGTCAGACAAACAGTCCGATACTGCTGGTGAGTGAATCAGACTCACAACATCTCTGTCTGCACGCATATCCTCCCCAGCTCGGGGGCTCCCATGACCATGCCTTCATTCCCCTCTGCAGCAATTTGCTGACCACTGCCTGCTCTCACAGTAGGACCCACCTGCACACAGCTGGTGGTGAAGCCCCCCAGGCTGTCACCTGCAGCCCTCCCCTCCTTGCCCTCCACTAGGCTGAGCCTTTCTCACACTCCAGGTCTCAGCCAAGGTACCCCCTCCTATAAGAAGCCGCCTCAGATCAGCCAAAGCTGGAGCGTGCTCCCTCCAACCTCTGGCATTGAACTTCCACTCACCTTTCAGTTCACCCCTCCACAGTGTGATCTTGGTGGGTACAAACCAATTAATGTGTGCTCTCTTTAAGGAAAACACTCCCTTCAAGTCCACCCAGTGGTAAGCACGGACCTTCCTCTTGCCTGCATCTCCAGGGCATCATGCAGGGCCTGGCCTACAGACAAAGCTCGGTATGTGTGTTCGTGAACAAGTGAGGTTGTGCCCCACGGGAGTTGGCACAGCTAAATCTGAAGCCGTGTAGTTCTGGCCAGCAGCCCTGAGCAGACAGAGCCTGAAATAGCACCCAAGATGGCACACACGGGTCGTGCCTGTCTCTCTCTTTCTCTTGCCTGTGAAAGACATGAGCAATCGATCCACACAGTGCCCCAGGATGCCCGGGTACGGTGTTATTTCACAACATGGTCCCTGGGAGCACCTGCTGGAGAGGAAACTCATCTGCTGTCTCTGAGCAGGCTCCAGGTTGGGGGTGGGGGTTGGCTGTGCAGTCAGGGCTTCGGGATGTAGCTCTGATGGAAGACTTATGGTCATCCACACAGACCAACCAAGACAAATGGGCAAAATCAAAAACTCCCACTCAGTGGGTACCTCCAGGTAGGATTTAGCCAGAGGTCCTGGCTTCTGGTCCATGCAGGAGAGACCACATGGCTTTGACCATGTGCACTTAGAAGAGGGCTTGGCCACTGCTTCTCAGGCATTTACACGGTGCTCAATACCGCCCCCAATGCTGGGCACGGGATGGGGATAACGCAGCGGCCTGCTCATCTGGATGTCATGGTCCTGTGCAGCAGTGGGACCTTGGTCAAGCAAACCGCAAACCACTGAGTGAAGAGTTGAAGATGGAAAGTGACAAGTATAGGGAGGAGAACACACAAGCAGGATGACCCGAAAGGGAAGGAGAGAGGGCAGGTGCCACGGCACGGATGGCTAAGTCACCAAGCGCAAGCACTGCTTCCCACACAGAAGGGCCATTCCCAGTCCTGACTATCCTGTGTCTGATCCAGCTTTCTGTCCGTGGGTCTAGAGGGCAGCAGAGGATGGATGGCTTAAGCTCTCGGGTCACTGCTAAGCTGGTGAGAGATCAGGGAGTAGCTTTCAGCTCAGGGTTTCAACAGGCAGGTTTCAGTACTCTCTGTGTGTGTGTGTGTGTGTGTCCCCTCCTCTCTCTTATTCTGCTTTCAAGGAAATGAATTAGAAAAAAGAAAGAGAGGCGGGTTGAGAGTTGGAATTTACTGTGCTGGGCGAAGGCCTGAATGGTAACAAGGAACCAACCATGGGCTGCTTACTACAAGGATTTCTAAAGGGAAGACTTCGACTCACAATGACAAGTCTGGTGGTGGGCACAGCCTATGCAAAGGCCCTGGGGTGGGAAGGAGTTCCACTGCGTCTGAGGAGCAGATGACATGCGAGGAGAGTACTCTCGCAGGAGGAGAGGTTGGAGCTCTTGCAGAGCCTGGGGAGGGATCTTAGGACCTGTCCCCCAGACCTCCCCCACCGCTCCCCGGCGCACACTCACGCGTTCTCAATCAGCTGCTCCAGGTCCTGCACCTTGCGGCTCAGCTCCTCAGCCGGCGGGAAGCTCTTGCCCACCTTCATGAAGAGCGCCGCGATCTTGTTGCTGCGCAGGAAGCCGGCCGCCCGTCGCCGCAGCCCGTGCAGCACACACGCCTCCACGGCCGCTGCAGGGGACATGACCATTCGCAGGCTCTGCCCTGCCCACCCGCCCCTGGGGTAACCGGGCTGGCCCTGGGGGCTTCCATCTGATGGGGGAACACCTTGGAGAGTTGGGAAACCCTCCCAGAATCACAAACTTCATAGGGGAAAAGCATGGATGCTTCCGTATCTGCCGCACGCACAAAAGCGAGTGGGAGCTTTGTGGCGGACGCACAGATAAGGCTCAAGGTCAGTGTCTCCCCGTTCTCACACTCGCCCAGCCACTTAGCAGCTGTGTGACTGTGGACAGTGACTTCCCCTCTCTGGGCCCCAGCTTCTGCATATGCAAACTGGGGACAGCAGGTGCATTAATCTTCTAGGGTTACTGCCAGGATAAGGTGGGAAAGCCACAGGGAAGATTGCTCAGAACAGAGCCTGACACTCAGCGAATGCTTTATGAATGCACAGTGGCGGGGACAAAGGGGAGACAGGGCCATGTGACTGCTGGGCTTTCTCTGGGTGGAAGAGTCACATCACTATTAAAGAAAAGCCCGGCACCTCTGGCACCTATGACTCCCATTCCGCCTCTGACCTGACAGGGGACAAAGAAAAACCATACCCATTGATCAGAAGCGTATCCTGAGGCTCAGAGGGGGAACGTGTATTTTCTAGGGTTACCCCACCACGGAGTAAGGGCGCTGGGATTCAAGCTGGGTTCTGAGCCCATCTGGTACCCGAACACATGCGCTTGCTACAAGGACTTCCCATTTCTGGGTTTTCTCCTGGAGGTTCTGCCCAGTGCTTTCCAGAAGAAAAGAGACTTGGGTTGTAGTCTAGGGCCTCTCCCTAACTCGTCATGGGACCTCAGGCTTACGACTTTGCCTCTCTGGGTGGCAGCGTGCCTTTCTGGGCAAACTGGCCCCAAGCAAACCATTGTAATGGTGCTCACTGCATCTCGGCACCCTCCCCTGGCTCCAAAGTCACCCACAAAGTTCCTTTGCCATCAGAAATGAACTCGATGGTGTCAAAGCCAAATGCGCTGGTGAGACAGCCCGGACTTCCCCGAGGCAGCCCCACCTTGACAGAGAAAGAAAGAGAGAGAGAGAGAGAGAGAGAGAGAGAGAGAGAGAGAGAGAGAGAGAGATGGGGGTGGGGGGAGCTTCCTCGGCCACAGACTCACCACAGAAGGAGATGATGTGGCTGCTGTCCTCATGCACAAACTTGCGTGTCACGGCCTCCTCCATGATCTGTTTCACCTGGGAAGTCGGACAGAGGCAGGGAAAGTGGTAGAGGATGGATGTGGCCCGGGCTGCACATGCCCCACAAGGGCTAGGCCGCCTCCCCAATGAGCCTTTTTTGTCAGGACGCCTGGGACTCAGTGGGTACCCATTTCCCACTTCATCATCCATTTGGCTCTTCTGCGTGGTGGAACCCTGATTTCTTCCCATGTCACACAAACACCATCCCTTTGGCTGCCCACATTCTTCAAGGCAGCCCTGCCTACACCATTCCCTATTACAGCTCATTCGAATATCTACCACCCTTCTCATGCTAACGACAGGTCCTCTGTCTCTTTCTCCCTCCCTTCTTTCTAGGAACCCCATGAAGGTCAAGGTCTCGCCACAAGAAACACCTTCCAAATGAGCAAATATATGAGTGGATCAGGCGGATCAAGGAATCCAGTAAGGATTGTGTTGAAAATCAGCCCTGAGATCCAGCACAGATTCCAGCCTGGGCCAGACCAAATCCCGGAGGACAATGTTCCCTGCTGCCCTGGATGGAGTCATTCCTGGCCCACCTCCCTGCACATCAGGCACTGTTTTGCAGGTGAATTCTGCTGAAGAATAAATACACGAAAATGAGCCTTCCATGGGAAATAGAACCTTCCTGGGTGATCTAAAGGAGTATGTCCTTGAAACACTGGATGGGGGCACAAAAATGCAGACAAGAGACACTTGGCTCTCAGAACCTGTAGGTCCTGTACTCTGGGTCCCACCAACTTTGGGTGGATGATATTTGGGCAAAAAAAAAAAAAAAAAAAAAAAAACCACATCTATAATGGACATGAGCTGACTTGGACCTAACAAAGCGACTCTATATGGAGTTGACATTGTAGCCACTCAGATGATTTCAAGTACCCAGGAGTCAGAGACTGTTAGGAATGCTACTGATGACACCTTCATCCCCATCACATGACTGGGTTCAAGTTCCACTTGCATGCTAATGTGCTCCCTTGGGGAGGCATCAGACCCTGGCTGAAGTCCTTGGGTCCCTGCCACCCCCATGGGAGACAGATGCTCTGACACAGGGCCTGGCCACCTGCCCACGTCCTCCCCCGCAGTGAGCACGGCCACCGCCAGGCCCCATCTGCTCTGTGTCCATAAAAGGAAGCTGTACGCTTCCATAGGACACATGGTAAAGTCTGAACGTGCTCTCTCTCAACTCAGGCAGGGGGCAGGGAAGCCAGCCTCGGGCAGCTCTAGCTCTGCCACCAACCAGCAGGAGCCCCTCGAGGCCCCACTTCACCCCCTAAGACCTGCCCGCTACACTCCCACTTCTAAGATGTTACCACTTCTTGCACCCGCTTTCCTCTCATCTTTCCTCTCTCACCCTTGGGCAGCAGGTCCCGCGGCCTCCTCACCTCTCCCACTGTTACAGGCTGAGCTGCGTTAGAATTCCCTATACCTCTGAACCTTGGCAGAAGTGATCAAATCCTTCCCAGGGTTAGTAATGCTGGATGCATCTGAAGAGCATCCTAAGCTCTCCCTTGGAACTCCCCACAGTCCTGGCTGAGGCTTCCCCTGGTACCCCGGGAGTGGCTTCTCTTCTCCCTCTGTTCTCTCCTCCTCACCTCCTGACTGCTGCCTGTCCACCAGCACGACTGAGCAAAGACCTATCGCAGCAGCCATGAAGAGAGACCCAACGCATATGGCGCAAATGATGGTGAATTCGGCTGGGCAGGAGGCAGAGGCCAGCCCCCTCTCGTTGGTCATGGGATGCTGAGTGCAAGGTGCAGAGAGAGATGGGGCGGTCAGACAGTGCTGTCAGCCAGGGGCTCCACATCCAAGGCTGTGTGATGTAGCAAAGGCAGCACCACCTACAGCCGATTAGACACTTCTGGACCCCTGTCTAGAATGACCGAATCTGAAATCTGGACATTCTCAAGCCCTGCGGGTGACTCTCAGGCAAGACGAGTTGATTAGAGAGTTTGGCGGGTGGGGAAGGGACGAGAATGGAACATGTGTGGCACGAGAAAGGGCACAGGCTGCACAGTCTCAAGTGTGGAGAAGGTTGTCTGTATACGGCAGTGGCTTCTGATACTCAGAGAGGGCAAGAACCTCTCCCGATGTCACACAGCCAGGAAGAGCCCGGGACTCCCTGGTGGTGGAGATGCCCCACCCCACTGGCTCCCAGCTATCAGCTAGAAAATCTCCCTCAGAAGTTAATAACAGCCTGACAGCCTGAAGCCAGGAGAGGCAATGAAAAAGGTCAGTGCTTTAGCACTGGAGTGGAATCTGGAAGCTTCCTTCAGCCAAGGGCATCATCTGTAAGCAGGAGGAGACTGTCCACTCCTTTGGGGCGGGATGGGGCGCCATTTTTAGGGTGGGGTTGGTAGGGGAGAACAGGCCTGGGCCTGCGTGACTTTCTAAGCTTCTTCTCAGATTCTTGCCTGGTTTGGGGAGTACCAAGGAGAGTCACTGTGGTTGGTATAAACACCTCGGAGCTGGGTGAATCTGGGCGCCCATCCCAGCCTGTGAGGATAACCTCCCCGTGCCCTGTGCCTGCTGGTGCCTCCCTCTTTCCTCCTGGGCAGTAGAGCCTGCCACCCCTTGAGGGCTGCAGTAGTGGATCACACAGATGTGATGGGTGAGCGGCAGGTCTCGTGCACAGTAGAAGCGTTATAGTGAGAAAACTCGCTGCTCAGTTTCTGGAGCACCTGCTATGTCAGGTTAGTCCAAGTAGGGCTAAGTGGTCAAATGGTCCCATTTTACAGATGGGGACACTAACGCATGGGGCAAACAGGCAAGCAGTCCAAGGTCATAAAGAGGCAGCAGGGTTCAGAGCCAGGGGCCCTTGTTATTACAGATTCCTTCTCTCAAGGGCAGAATTTGAAGGGCATTTCTAACCCAAGGCATTCTAACCCAAGGATGTTCACTAAGCACCTACTGTGTGCCAGGTGCTAGGTAGAGAATAAATGAGCCATTCGACACAGAGCACTACTACTTCCAGCTTAAAGATGTACAAAGGTTCAGAGAGTTCATGCTACTTTGTCAGGGTCACAAGACCCAGGAAAGAAGACCTGGACCTGGGTCTGTCCCATGGCCTCAGCCCTATCCAGTCCTGCTCATCTGGAAACCCCAGGTGCTGGGAAATCTGTGAGAAGAGGCTTCCTCGGTCTCTCCCAACTTGGGAACCAAAAAAAAAAAAAAAGATCAGGAGCCCTGGGTGGCCTAGACAAGATTCTGCCAACCTGATGGGAAGCTTTCATAAGAGGGACCCCGTAAATGGTCACAGTAACGAAGGACACAGTGACCGTCCATTCTCACGGACGCTGTGACATCCAGGGATGAGGAGGCTCACTCCGTTTGGAATTGGCTTATCAGCATGAAGGTCAGGTGTCAGGAGGCGGCAGAGCCCTCATTCTGAGCCCAGCATGCCTACACTGGCCTGGGGTCCGCTCCTTCACCACTCATCCTCCATGTAAGCTAAGCAAGTTTCCAGCATCTTCTGTGGAAGAAGGGCCATCGTGGTCATAGCACCCTCCTTCCCGACTTGGTGCAGGGACTCGCCAGAAGCGAGATGACAAAGACAGGTACTCAGAGAGCAGCAGGTGAGCCAGCCAGGAACCCTTCAGCTCGGATCCGCCTTCCCAGAGCCTCTCTACCACGAGGTAGACCCGGCCCCGCCCCTTCCACGTCGGGTCTCCATGCACCTGCCTCTCTCCACCCCCGGCCCCACCCTGCAGCCACTCAGAAACCAGACCCGCCCTCCCTCGTTCTCTCTCTTCACCTGCAAATATTTAAACAGCATAACAGAAGGATTAATCACCAGAGGGAGCCAGGCTGATCTCAGCAGGGACACTTGAACCAGTCCTGAGAGCCAGAAAAGGGCTTCGGGAGCAGTGCTATTTTTTTTTCCCCCATCCTCACACCTGCCACCTGTACACGACCAGGGACTCTGGGACCGCTCACCTTGAACCTGGCCAGCTCCCCGCAGTCGACCAAATACATCCCTGCCTGCCTTCCTCACACTAGACTGTGCCCACAGCCCTGTGCCCCAGCACTCAGGGATGTCTTGGGGATCTTGGAAATTACAGGCAGAGACCTCAAAGGGAAATCTCCTCTCCCTGCCATGCACATGACAGGTGTCAAAATGAGGCAGGCAATCTAGTGTCAAAAGTTAAGAAACACAACCCTTGGCGCTTTTCCCTGATTTTAAAAATATTTTCATCTCTTGGGAACACCAATGTGTTCCCTTTGGATGTGGTCAACATGGACCATCTGTGATACCGACTAGGCATAAAAATAAATAAATAAATAAAAAATCACTCACCTCAGAATGGGCAGGAGCTTCTTAATTACAACACCCACATACCATATCACAGGGCCTGGGTTCGATGCCCAGCTCCAGCTCCTGACTCCAGCTTCTCACTAACACAGCCCATGGGAATCAGCGGAGAAAGCTCAGGCAGTTCCAGTCTGGATTGCATTGACTTTGGCAGGGCTGTTTCAAGCACCCAGGAAAAGTTAGCTTGTACATACATACTCTCTGGATCTCTCAAATGAGTAAATATTTTTTAAAGATTTGCTTTATTTTTTATTATTATTATTGGAAAGGCAGATAAACAGGGAGAAGAGACACAGAGAAACATTTTCCAACCCCTGGTTTACTCCCCAAATGGCTGCAACAGCAGGAGCTGAGGCAATCTGAAGCCAGGGGCCAAGAGCTTCTTCTAGGTCTCCCACATGGGTGCAGGGTCCCAAAGTCTTGAACTATCCTGTACTGTTCTCCCAGGCCACAAGCAGGGAGCTGGATGGGAGGTGGAGCAGCTGGGATATGAACTGGTGCCCATATGGGATCCCAGTGGATGCAAGGTAAGGATTTAGCCACTAGGCTATAGCACCAGGTTTGGTAAATACTTTTTTTTTAAAAAATATCATTTGCATAGCCCCTTGCTCCTCACCCAAGGCCTCCTGCCTCCTGCGTGAGTCCTGGGTGTTGGCATGCTACCCATGAGAGAGGAATGCTGGTGGTGATGTGCAGCACTAGTCTGAGCCAGCGTATAGTCCCCTAGGACTGTGGACTTGAACCTGTGTAAGAAACCCATGGTGGAGGGCACTGTTAAACCAGGATGCCTGCAAGGCCTCTGCAAGTGACTCAAAAAGGCAAGCAGGAGATGAGAGGGGGTGACTCAAAGCCCCCTTAGCCACCATTGCAGCCAAGGGGCACTTCTGTGCCTCTTCTGCAGGTTCCTGTTGCTGACTCACAGAAAACATGCAGGTGCCAGTAGCTCCAGCCTCACCAGGACCGCTGACCCAGATCACCTTGGTGCCTGTGCACATCCGGTGCCTTCTGCCAGGCATTTCTTCCCTCCTCTGCCATGCTCAGCCTCCCTTTCCTGCTCAATCCTGTCATTTCTGGTCCTGCACCTGGAGCTCAGGGCCCCGCGTGCCTCTCCTGTGCCACCCTGTGGCTCCCACCACTGGGGAGCCCCTCCACTTGCCATCCCCACCCACCTAAGCTCTGGGAAAGCCCCCATCCTCCAGGACTAAGTTATGCACCTGCTCCTCACTTCCTCCTCGGCTTCCATGGCAAGATGAGGCAGTTACTCCTCTCCCAGACTACTAGGGTGATGCCTGCCACACAGCTCAGGGCACTGGAAAAGGACGGGCAGAATTCCAAGTACGCCTCCCTGATCCTAGGCAAATCAGGTCCCTTCTTGGGGACTCAAAGCTGCCATCAATGAAATGGGTATGAGCTGTATCTTCCTTGGTGACATAGGATCATCTGAAGGCCCTCCCCCACCTACAAGTGTCCCAAACAAATGTCAAATCAGAAATATTGGGAAGAGAGGTCAGCATCATAACACAGTGGGTTAAGCCTGCAACACCAGGATCCCATCTAAACACTGGTTGGAGCCTCAACTGCTCCACTTCCAACACAGCTCCCTGTTGATGTGTCTGGGAAAGCAGTGTTAGATGGGCCCAAGTGCTTGGGACCCTGCACCTATGAGAGATGAAGTTCCAGGCTCCTGGCTACACGTTGGTTCAGCCCTGAACCACTGTGGTGATTTAGGGAGTGAACCACCAGGTGGAAGATCTCTGTCTCTCTCTCTTTCCGTCACTCTGCCTTTCAAAAAAAAAAAATGAACAAATCTTTGGGAGAAAACTGCAGTGGCTGCCAGAGGTTTGGGGTGGGTGGGGTGGGGACGGGGAGAAAGAGAAGAGCAGAGAGAGCACAGATGGTTTTGAGGGCAGTGCAGACATTCTGTGAGACTATACACAGAAGACCCTGCCTGGTAACTATGTGCCCACGCAGGCTCGCCAACGGAAGCAAAGGAAGGGGAATGGCCTCCCCTTGCTCTGTCACCAAGGATGAACACTGCCGGGCATCCTGAGCCACCTGCCATCAGGGCTCGGTGTCTTGTTCCAAGCAGCTTCCTCTGCCGCAAGGGCCTCTGGGGCTGCCGCAAAGGAGAGGCTGGCAACAGTTTGGTTAGAAGGCCTCCCTGCCACCTCCATAGGGGACGCTCTGGGAGACCTTACCCACTCCGTCTCTGTCCCTCTCCTCCCACCTCTTCCTCTTTCCTTCCTGCCACCAAGGCTGGAGCCCAGCCACTCCTCTTCATCCTTAAAGGGTCAGCTCAAATGCCACCTTGGTCCACCCTCACCATACCCTGCAGTGCTGTTTGCCCATCCATTTCTGAATCCCTCATGATTCTTAACTTGCAAGTCTGCTGTTTGGTGCTGAGACCGTCTGCCCCAGGGGAGCAGAAGCCTCCACTGTGCTGCTAACTGCCCCAGCATCTGGCATGGAGCCTAGCATATCTCAGGGGCCAGCAGCTCAATGCTTCCAGGCCTAGACCTACTCTCACCTGCAGTGCCAGGACAGCCCTGTCCCCCACACCCTGCTCCCCAGCTCCTTTACCCAGCACAGGCTTTGATAAAGGCAGAGCTCAGAAGGGACTGGGTGTAAGCAGGGACTGGGGATCAGAAACGGCAAGGCTGTGGCACGTGGCTCTACAGCCCCAGAAGAGCTCTGTGGCCAGCCTCCTCCCCACTCCCCTGCCCTCACCTGTCTGTCAGAGCTTCCAGGAGAAGCAAATGCGTCTCCCGGAGCAGCTGCCAACCTGGCCCCAGTTAATCGTTGACGGACTCGCTATAAAACAGGTGCCAGCTACTGTTCTCCAGCGCTGTGGGGTGCACCAGCCTGGCCCAACCAGGAAGGAAGGAGGCATGTGGCCAGAACAAGCCCTGGGACTCCTGCCTGCTCTGTTCAGACCTCCTTCACAACAAGGGCCACTCCCCGACCCCCTTCCCCAAGGACCAATCTTGGCATCAAGGTCTCCTTCCATTCCCAGGAATACTGGCCACCACAGTGCACATTCCCAGCCCACGCCCTGGAAACCAGCCCACTTCCTGCCCTGGCTGTCCTGCCTGCTGCACGTGGCTCCCCTGGGATCCCCTGGCAACATACTCTGGCTCCACAGGGGCATGCTAGCTCTAGAGCAAGCCCTGCCTCTCCGGAAACCTGCCCACAGCTTGGAGGGGCTGGCAGCTCTGGGAAAATAAGAACTGAAATCCTCAGAAGTAAGAACTGAATACATGCAGGTGTGTGTGTGTGGTGGAGGGTGGGAGTGCGGGAGGTTGGCATGCTGATGCAGTGGGTTAAGCCACCAACTGTGATGGCAGGATCCCACATGAGCGATCCGTTCGAGTCCCAGCTGCCTCTCCTAGGATCCAGTTCTTTACTCATGCCCTTTGGAAGCAGAAGATGTTGACCAAGTGCTGAGCACCCCTGCTGCCACCCATGAGAGAGACCCGGATGGAGATGCTGGCTCCCAACTTTGGCCTATCCCAGGCCCCGGCTGTTGCAACCATTTGGAAAGTAAACCAGCAGATGGAAGATCAATCTCTCTGTTACTCTGACTTTGAAATAGATAAATCTTTTTCTTTTAATGGACACAAGCAAATTATAAAATGGACTCAGCACCTCTTTCTGACCTTAGGAGGAAAAGCATCCCAGACTGTGTCTAAATCACTGGCTTCAAGTCCTATTTCCTCCTCTTATGGCTGTGTGATCTTGGGCAAGTCACATCCATTCTCTGTGCTCAGATTTACCCATCTAACATGGTGCAGAGTGTTCCAAACGGATTAGCCTCGCTCATATAGAAGCAGAAGCCAGAGGGTAAGTGGCATAGCGGGAGCCTGGCAGCCCTGCTGTGGGGTGGACACTGCCCTTGCTGCTGGACACAGAGGTTCACACAGCTACTCATGGACAAGACCACAGTTCAAACCCAGGGCGGTGAGACCCCAAAGCTTGGCTCTCTCCCCAGTTCCACACTGTCAGAGCAACTGCTAACTAAGTGTGTGGCACTGGGCTTAGCTGTAGAGTAACGTCTATGCGAGCTTGGCGGCCAAACCCCAGTCTCTACCTAATAATGATACTCTCCATGACCTTATCCAAGTTCACTGCCATCTCCTGTGCCTCCCTTTGCTCGTCCTGAGAGTGACTGATCCACTTCATGGGGATAATCAAATAGGATCATCGTTAAAAACATGCTCTTTACACGCTGGGTTGTTTTGCATTTTTGAATTCTTATCTCAGTAGAACGACTCCAGCTGAACCTTGGTTGTTGCAAAATGTCTTATCAGCTGCTGAGTCCTCAGGAGTCTTAAACACAGACTTGGCAAATTCAGAGAAAATAGGGGAGACTTGGCTCCCAGGAAGTGGCGCCAGCCAAAATTAGATCAGCTGAGATTCTTAGAATCCTGGAACTAACTGATCAGCCTCATCCACTCAGACAGTAAGGAGAATGAGACCACAAGACCAGACCTGGGGTAGGCATCTGGACTGGCAGTTAAGACGTGGGCATGCCGCATCAGAAGCCCTGAGTTCAAGTACTACATCCACTCCCAGGTCCAGCTTCCTGCACAGCCGCGAGGTAGCAGGTGACAGCTCAAGTATGCAAGTCTCTGTCACCCAAGTGGGAGACCTGGATTGAGTTCCCCAGCTCCTGGCTTCAGCCTGGCCAGCCTCAGCCGCAGAGGTTCGCTGCAGGAGAGACCCTAACCAGGAGAAGGAGCGAGAAAGCCGGGGTCCTCCTGTCACCTTTGTCCCATGCAACCCAGGGACACCCGAGTCTGCTGCGGATGTCCACCACCTTCAAAAGCTCCTGCTGGAAGCCAGGGACCTAAAAAAGCATCCAAACCCACCAGGCAGACAGTACTGGGCTATTTCCAATCAGGATTTCTGTCCCCCTTCAGCCTGCAAATAGGTCGCACACCCACTGATTGGAGTCGACCCTACAGGGCAACAGAGGGCCCAAAAATATCCCACCCAGCATCCGATCAGCAAAGGGTTTTTTTTTTGTTAGGCACAGTGGGAGCTGGAGGCAGGGTAATTTCCAGACCAAGAACTGGAAGCTCCACAAAGAGCAAGAAGGGTTTCTCCTTCCTGGTTTGATTTGACCTGATGGAGTGGTACCTTAGTTTCCTCCCTGCTCTCCCCTCATCTGCAGTAAAAGTCAAAGCTGTCACAGGCACAATGGGCCTCTTGTTCTTCCTTGGGCTGGCTATCCCTTCTCTTTTTTAAGATGTATTTATTTTTATTGCAAAGGCAGATTTACAGAGAGAAAGAGAGACAGAGAGGTCTTCCATCCACTGGTTCACTCTCCAAATGGCCACAACAGTCAGAGTTGTGCTGATCTGAAGTCAGGAGCTTCTTCCAGGTCTCCCATGTAGGTGCAATAGCCCAAGGATCTAAGCCATTCTCCTCTGCTTTTCCAGATCATAAACAGGGAGCTGGGTTGGAAGTGCAGCAGCCAGGACTAGAACCGGCAACCATACAGGATGCCAGCGCTGCAAGGTGGAGGATTAGCCTATTGAGTTATCATGCCAGCGCCCAGGATCTCCATTCTTGCTCACTGCATGCCAGCCTTGTACTTGGCTACTCTCTGTTCAACTCTAAACCTTTGCATATGCTGCTATTCCCTCTGTCTGGCACAGCCTTCCTGCCAATGTCGCTATCCCTCCCTCTTTTCCTTCAGGTTCTGACCAAATATGACCTCATGTGATGCAGCCTCTGAAGCAGGACCTGGGACAAGGGCAGGTGCTGAGCTGTTCGGGCAGGAAAGGACAGAAGGCAGGGAGGGTTCCTCAGTTGAGACAGCCTCAAGTACAGTTCTAAGCAGAACCCTCTTTAACCTTTGCATCTTCCAGAGTTTCCCACTTTCTGACAGGGGCAAGGTCAAATGCCACAGCCTGGCCTGCACACACTGGGGTGCACACACCTTCCCTGCCTCCTCAGGCTTCCCCTAACTGCACCCAACCCAAGTGGTGTCTAGAGATGTTTTTAAAAACTACAGGAGCACTACAAATATTGTATACAATGACCTTCACACTATGTGTATAAAGCGATTATGAAACATAAATTAATTTCATGCTTAGACTCAGGTCCCACCCTCAAGACACTATATTTAGGCAGATGTAAATATTCCCAAATCTCAAACCCAAAGCACCTCTGGGTGCCACGCATTTTGGATCAGGGGTAGTACAGTCAGTTTTGGGTTGGCTCCTTCTCTGTGGTGACAGTGGCAGCCGTGCTGAGATGGGGGTGGGCAGTGTCTTGTGCCCTGCAGGAAGCTGAGTTGCACCCCTGGCTTCTTCTTGTGGGATGCCAGCAGCAACCCCAGCTGTGCCAACACAAACATTTTCACACATTGCTAAACGTCCCTCAGTGTAGGGCTGCCAGCCTGAGTAAGACAGACTTAAACGGAAAAAAAATAATAACAGATTCCCTGTTTATCTGAAGTTCAGATGTAACTGGGTGACATCCAGCCTATTCGAACCCGATCTGGTGGGGGGAAAACCCACCTGGCCCCTCCAGAATGAAAAATTTTGGGTTACAATGAAGTCATAATAATGGCAGGTGTCTCTCTCAGCTTCCTCTGACCTTCTCAGTACAACCCACCTTGTTCTTTCCTCATCTCCCCAACCTGGAGGCTGGCAGACCCACTTCCCCAAACAGACTGTGCCCAGCAGCTGTGACATCAGCTCCCATTTGCAGAGCTAAATGCAGCTTCCCCTCCAGGATGTGCCTCATCACTCCCCCACCTCGCCCCCCGCCTCCTTCCCAGGGTCTCATCTGCCACCCACAGGCCCCTGCCAGCACCCTTTCCAATGAAGAGGCCTCCAAGGCCCCAGCCAGAGGCAGGAAAACAAGGCAGTTAGTCACTTTGCTTCCGTTATCCACTGGCATCACGTGGCCAGTTCCTTTTAATGGCAGTCGTCATGGCAACAGAAAGCCAGCTCCTGCTTGCTCTGGAAACCAAAACAAAATTAAGAGGTGGCAGAGAGGGCAGCGAGAGCCAGAATAGAGCTGGCTGGGTTTCACTGGAGGAAATCTCGCAGTGGCCATGCTTGTTCCCCAGCGGCGTATGGGGGACAGAAAGAAAACAAAAAAAGATGCATGCCCCCCCGGAGAAGCTCAGGCTAAGGTGGTGGGTGTCTCCACACAGCTTACTCTGCCAGGTGAGTAATCGTCATCTCTCTATGAATACCCTGCCATGCAGACACGTGTGAGTAAGACTGCCTCGTCTCCAAGGTGGTGCCCTTAAACAAGTCCAGCTGCAGCCTCTGCTTATCCCAATCCCCCACCCCCGTCCTCCCCGACACCTGCCTGTCATCATGGGCTACGACCCAATGCTAGCCCTTCTGCACCCGGCACCATTCTCCCTGTTCCCTGCTCCAATTCCTTCTCTCCTGTCTGGCCCCAAGCCTTCCCCTAAAAACCTGCTCATCTTCCACAGATCTCTAACATCTCATCCTTTGAGCTGGAGGTGAGGCTTCCTGGGCCTCCTGCACCTGTTCAGTTGTCTCCATTCAGCACCTCCCCCCCGTATTTATCCTCCACATCTTTCCAAGTGGCGTGCCGGTCCCTGCAGGTCATGCAGCAGGCCTGTGTCGTTCACTGCTATACCCACAGACCCTAACCCAGTGTCTAATATCCAGTGTCTGGGATTGGAAACCAGCTCTGGCTTGGCTTGGTGCTGCTTCCCGCCCTGCCTGCTGGATGCTGGATCCTACCGACTGCCTAGGTCAGCACTGGACAGAGCTCTCAGCGTCGTGGTGGCTGCAGGCTTACAAAGCCCTCTGGAAGGCTAGGAGGCACCTTCAGTAGGGCTGTGAGCCAGGGACGGGGAGAGGGCAGATCTGACCCTTTGGATTGCAGACAAAATGCTCCCCCTCCTGTTTCTCTGCACACAGGCTCACTCCCACTGGAGGAGAAAAGGAAGGAAGCACAGGGCATGAACTTGTCACCCTGGCTGAACAGGGGGCTCAATGCTCGAAGACCCGAACCCACTCCCCTTCATTGGCTCCAAAACATCCAGTCCTTTCTTTGCGCCATACAATTTTGTCATACGCACCATGAGACTAGTACCACCCACTTTGTGGTAGACACAGATGGACATGTTTCTGGAAAGGAGGTGGTGAGAGTTTGGCTCTGATGTTGGACCAACCTGAGATTTGGTGAGCCCTTTGCCGGCCAGCTTCTCCTGAGCAAGTCGCTCCACCCCACCAAAGCCTTGGGTTCCTTGTCTATAAAGTGGGGAACACTCGACCCACCTCACAAGTGACTCCTATGCGGAAGAGGGGAACCAGCTAATTAACAGCCATGCCATCTCTGGCGATAAACATGGGCAGTGTTGTTTTATTTTAAATCAAATAATTTTTCCAGGGTCCACACCGACCTGTCCCCTGTCGCAATTTTGAACATGGGGGGCGGGGAGGCTCTGAGAGTTCTGATGGAAACGGGGACTAGACAGCGATCTTTGTGTCTCCCACAGGGTCCCTTTCCTGTCTCTTGAGCAGGCCTGGAAAGGGACCCTGCACATCCTGCGCATTTCCTACTTGGAAACTCTAGCCTGTGCATCCAGCCCTGGGCTGACAGACTGAACACAAAAGGACCTTACACACACACGCACACACACACACACCCCACAGGGTGGGGCAGCAACAGGTGCCCACCTCCAGGCTGCCCTTGGCAGCTGCCACCGCGCAGGGAGGGGCTCCTCTGAGGGTGCTAGGTGCTGGCACCCCATGCAGACACCCCCACTTTCAACACACACATGCATGTGCGCCAGTGAGGCCCAGGGGTCAGGCTGGCTCGTGAGATCTTTAGGATTCAGGTTCAGAGGCAGCTGAGCGATGCGGTGGGGAATGAGTGACGGAGCTTAAGAAATCTACCAATACACACACACACACACACACAACCACCATCTTATTTACACGAACTCACACATCACACACAGACCTAGATGCACCAGAGGCAGGCAGAAACACAATACACGGACCTGTTCTCACAGACTCACCGCCTCAGGTCCTCCCCACACAGGCGTGGGCGTGGGCGTGTGTATCCGCACACATACGCATGCACACGCACCCAAACACACACCACACACGCTCCAGGCATCCAGCCATACACACCCCTCTTGTGAGGCTGCTGCTGTTAACCTTAAAGCTCCCGGGGGGGGGGGGACAGGGGGTGGCCCTCTGAGTCTCACCTTCCTGCGTGTATGTTGGGGGCTGGGGAGCAGCACGGGACAGGGTGCTGAGGGGACACCGCCTTCTGGTTGAGGCATGCCTGCCCCGGGGCTGGCAGGGAGGCAAGCCCCTGATTCTTGGAGGTGGCAGGGATGGCGGGGGGGGGGGGAGGTTTTGTTTTTCCAAATGGAAGCCCCCCCTTTCCCGCTGCCTCTTCTACAGCCTCATCCGTCTCCTCCATCACCTCCACGCACCCTGCTCGTGCCCCGCTCCCCAACCCCAGCTCCCAGCACGTCGCTCTCTGACGCACACAACTCCCCCCTCCTACACAAGAGGGGTCCTCCTCAGATGCGACAGGCTTTGCCCTCAACTCCCACCCGGAGGTGGGCACCAGCTGCCGCACCTACCTGGGCACACAGCCCTGCCGACCCTCCAGCGCCAGCTCACCACTCCAAGACCCACCCCTCCAACCCGGCAACTGAGGTAAACGCCATTGCCCCGCCCCGCCGCCAGGGGCCACCCTCCCGGCGCCACCCTGTCCCCCTTTGCGCGGTTCCTCAGCTCCGGCGGCCTCCCCGAGGATGGCGGCCCGCGCCCCTCACCCCTAGCCCGGTGGCGCCTACCTCTTTCTTGACCGTGCGCAGCAGCCTCTGGCGGGTCTCGGCCTCTGAGGGAGAAGACAGGAGAGCGAGGTCAGTCGAGGAGCAGGAGCTGGGCCCGGGGCGACCCCGCCGCCGCTCCCGCACCCCCGGCGCCCACGGCCCTCACCCGCGGGGGTCAAAGCCATGGCTGCGCGCCGCGCGGCGGCTCCCGGGCTTGGCGCGGCGACGGCGGGAGCTGCTGCTGCTGCTGCTCCTGCTGCTGCCGGTGCGGCGGGCGGGGCGGAGCCGGGCACCGAGTGACGGCCGGAGGGCGCACGACGTCAAGCCCAGCCGCGACCGCCCCACCCCTGGACAGCCCAGGCGCGGCTGGGGAGATCCTGCGCGCCCTCAGCCCCTCGAGCTATCTTTCTCCCTGCCTGGGGACATCAGACTTGGAAAATCTGTTGTAGGCCAGGCCCCAAGAAGAAACGAGAGAACCGTCACTTTTTGCCTCTTTAAAATGGGTATGACGTGGTGTAAAATGAAATAGTGGGGTGTCAAGCATTGGACACAGACCTGAGAACCAGGAGCCGACGCTATAGATGGCGGCTGCCATGGCTACGACTATTATTCTCATTGTTAATTGTTGAGTTGCTTTCAAGATACACCGGCTGTCATCCAGGAAAGGCCACAGGCCAATGACCTTTTCCCCTTCATGCAGGTGGTTGGGGTGCATAGAATCCTCCCAGGAGATTGGCCTCAATAGGATGCACTTGCCTTCCTTCATCCTCTGGAGACTGGGTAACAGGGAGCATGCTCCACAGTACAAAGCCTTGTCCCGCCTGGAGTCCCCCCTCCTTGCTGCCTGGCAGCCACGTCCAAGTCCCTGACCATGGCCATGTGTGATGTAATTCAGGTCAGTGTGCTGTGGGCACCTGCTGTGTGCCATGTGACTTTGCTAGAGATTTTGGAGTGGATGGGCCAAATTAAGCTGAAGATATAGTAGGGTGGAAGGCTCTGAAAAAAATAAATGAAGTAGGTAAGAGAGACAGGAGGGCCGAGACAGGTGGGGCTTGTACCAGAGGTAGGGAGAGTCCCCTGATCAGGTGATCTGTGAGTAAACAGGACATGGAGGAGGCCATGCTGTGGGGATTCCAGGGGGAGAGAAGTTTAGGTTAAGGGGTCCAGCAAACCCAGAGGGCCTGGGGTGGGAGCTGCCCACTGAGTGACATGTAGCGAGGAGTAACGTGGTGGTGAGGTGGGGCCAGTGGGGTGCTGGGCTTGAGATCCTGCAGGGCCTTGATAAGCACCATCCCCCAGGGCCCCATCTATGTTTGGCTCCACTTTCAGTTGGAAATCATGCAATGAGTGCACCTGCCACCTGGCTAGGGGATAGGGGATGTCTGTCACAGTCCCACCCCTGCCCAGGAGCGTGGAGGGGGGAGGCTCACTCCACTCAGGATTGCTGCTGGGCAGCAATAGAGGAACATGTTAATATCCTACCACACGCCAGGCGCTACACTGGGTAAGGGCTCTGGGCATCTCCTGAGATTCTCTTCCCCATAATACTTCCACCAGTTGAGGAGCGGAAGGGAGCAATAGCCCACATTCCAACATTAACAGTTCTCCCCCTCGGCTGCACCCTGAAGTGAATTTGGACCCTTTGGAAAAGCGGTTTGCCTAAGCAATTGCTCTTAGCAAGTCAATCTTCGAAGTTGGTGGGATTTTATTTTTTTCTTCCCGTCCCAATCACTGAGTAACAGCCACTGACCTATACTGTGCCTCCTGGGACGTTTGGAACTTTGCTTCCAGGATAAACGGCCTGACAGCACTCAGCAGCGACAGCAAGATGGGTCTGACTGGGCTCCCACACAGTGCCACAACTCTGAGTCCAGGGCCTGGTACCCTGGAGCATTCCACACCAGGGTGTGTTTACCTAAAAGCAGCTTCCTAAGGCCTGGATCCTACTTTATTCCAGATCCAGAAAACGCACCTGAGTGAGTCCCAAAGCCTTCCCCAGGGTCTGGGAATTGTGGCACCTGGACCATGCTACTCTTTTGGCCGCAACTCAGCCCTTGGTGGTTGACCATAGCCAACAGCAGTAAGTCTGCATCCTCCTACCTTGTCCCTCTGGTGCCCTCTACTGGGAAAGCTCAGCTTTGCACTCATCATCAATGAGTCTTGGAAAGAACCGGTTTACTTTATTTACAAAGACGCCAACATGGAAGAATTCTTTTGGAGCAAAGAGGTGTGCATAACTGGCACAGCACATGGCCTCCAAAAGAATAATTAACAATAATAGCTATAATTTATTGAGCACTTAATGTGTGCGATGGTGCTACAAACATCGCACATAGGATCTTGTTCAGTTCTTTGTACCAGACAGCCTTGTCACATAGGATCTGCCTGTAATCTGCATTTTGGAGCAGAGACTTGGAGGATTTAAATAGTCTGAACAAAGACATGCATCTAGGAAAAAAAGAGCGTGCGAGCACGTGCGAGAGAGACAACATCCAAAGCTGGGCGCTCTTAACTTATCGGAGGACCCCTAGTCAGTGTTGCATTGTGGGTACTTTGCAGCAGAGTGCCCTGTGGTTATGAAACTTAGTTGTGTGCATCCACTTGCCTGGGCGATGAGGCACGCAGATATTTGGCTACATTCTGGGTGTGCTGCGAGGCTGTTTCTAGATGACATGGATGGCAGTGAAGCAGGTGGTCTTGCCCGATACACGTGAGCCGTGACCAAGTCATGTCGCTGTCCCGCAGCGATGGACTTGGTGCACGGAGCCGATAATAACACGCGTGGACCCTGACTGATGGTCAAAAGCCGAGGTTTATTAGTAGCATCAGACTTTATACTCTGAGGGTCATATAGGATAAGGGAGGAAGTGCTGAGCTTATCAACAAAACCATTAATGCTTGTTTGGAACTCCTTTTGTCTTGTATATTCCACCAGGTGTTCTCATATACATATGCAGATGATATCCAATAAGGTATACAAAAGGTAGCCATTTGGTTATTCTCCTCCAAATATTATCCAACCAACTGTAGTCCTGTGCTCACTGACCTTTTCGGGTCACAATGTCCTCCTACAAAGTCATTTGAAGATCTGAGTAGACTAAATGCCTGGTGGTTTGGAACTCTGTCCTTGGTTTGGAACTTAAGGTGCATTAGCAGGGAGCTGGATTGGAAGTGGAGCAGCCAGAACAGGCACTGGCACCATATGGGATACTGGCACTACAGGTGGCAGCTTCACCGCTACGCCACAACACTGATCTCAGAAAATATTTTTTCTCACTGTGAAGTGTTTGGGCTAGGGCTTTTCTCTGCCATGCAGTTGAAATCATCTTATTGATGCAACAGGGCTTGGTAACGTATGTCTGCTTCCACGCACACAAACAGGAAAAAAGTCAGCCTGCTTTTCAACATTCTGATCGCTATGAATGTTGCTGTGATGGGCACCTGGGTGCAGGTCCTTTGTGAATATACTAAACACGCAAAGTAAACACGCTTGTGTATTTAGCCCAGGTATCTACCTAGGAGTAGCACTGGTGGGTGATATGCTGGCTCCATGTTGAGCACTCTTAATTCTTTCCCAAAGTGACCACACCCTTTTGTGCCCTACCAACAGTGTTTTTAAATGTGGAGTTTTATGCCATATTTTTTTACCAGCCTATTGAAATATAATATGCACACCAAGAAATGCATGCAAGTGTACAAATAAGCGAGGTTGTCTTGTCATCTAATCACACACATAACCAATGCCCCAAGTAAGAACAAAGCACTGGGGTTGGCACTGTGGCATCATACGTTTAACCTCATCTGTGGTGCTAGCATCCCATATGGGTGTTGTTCGAGTTGATGTGAAATGGTCTCTCCTGTGGTTTGTATTCTCCTGGTGATTGATTGTGTTGAACATCTTTTTACATGGCTGTGAGTCATTTGTCTTCTCTGGAGTCCTTTGCCCATTTTAAAATGGGAGTGTTTGTCTTTTGGTTGTCTCGTTAGACCAGTTCTTCATGCACTGGGGAGACGAGACCTTTAGCATAGATGTGATCGGCAAATAGTCTCTCATTCTGTGTGTGATTTTTTTTCTTTCTTGCCATCTGCCTGCAGGGTTGGTACACTTAGGCTTTTCATTTTTATAAAGCCCAACCAATTTGTTTATTGTCTCTTTTGTTCTTTCACTTTCGGTGCCATTGCTAAGAAGCCATCACTAATTCCCCAGGTTGGGAATATCTGTCCCTAGCTTTTCCTTTGAGAGTTTTGTGGTGACAGCTCCGTTCTGAGTTTTGTAAGATGTGAGGGTCCAGATGGACGTGCAGGTGTCCCAGCGCCATTTGTTGAACAGGCTATTGTTCTTCACAATATCTTGAAATCAATGGATCTCAGGTGTTTGGATTTACTCTGGACTCCAATTTCTATGCAGTGGTCTAGATAGCTATCGTCATGTCAGCACCACACTATTTTGATTACTATAGGAAACTGCATATCCCAACCATGACCAGAGTGTTTTTAGTTCATTTGGTGACAACTTATGTTCATGTCACCAAAGCCAGCATGCTTGTCTTATTTCTGATCTTAATGGGGGAAACGTTCCTCCTCTCCTCATTGTGACACTGCCGGATCTGGGTTTCCTACTCATGTCATTTGACAGGTTGAATGTTCCCTCCTCTCCCTAGGTTGAATGTTTCTATCATAAAAAGATGTTGCTTTTTGTTAAAAAGCTTTTTTTTTGTTTGTATCAATCAGCATGATCACTCTCTCCATTCTGTTGAGAAGTCAGAAAGCTTCTAAAGGAAAATGAAGTGGGCTAAAGAAGAAATAGAAAATAGGCTTAAAGGGGCAGGTGTTTAGCCCAGCAGCTAAGATGCTTGTCGCAGGGTTGGCATTGTAGCGTAGCAAGCTAAGCCGCCAGCCATCTGTGACACTGGCATCATATATTGGGGTGTCAGTTCAACTCCTGGCTCTTCTGCTTCAAATCCCACTCCCTGCTGATGTTCTTGGGAAGGCAGGAGAAGCTGGCCTAAGTGCTTGAGCTCCTGCCACTCATGTGGGAGAACTGGATGGTATTCCAGGATTTTTTTTTTTTTTTTTGCTTTGATCTGTCCCAGCACTAGCTGTAGCAGTGATTTGAAGAGTGAACCAGCAAATGCAAGATTCTCATTCTCTCTCTTGGAAACAAAGTGAGAAATAAATCACATTTGAAAAAGATGCCTGTGTGCCACATTACAGTGCCAGAGTTCAATTCCCAACTCAGGCTATAGACTCCAGCTTCCTGCCAATTCAGCCTGGAAGGCAGTAGCAGGGCATTCAGTAATTGGGTTCCTGCTACCATGGTAGGATCCCTGGGTTGCGTGGCCAGCTCCCACCCTTGGCCTGGTGGTTGTAGGCATTTGAGGGGTAAGAATTCTGTTTTTCTGCCTCTCCAGTAAGTATTTTTAAAAGAAAAGGAGAAGGTGTTAACAGTGAATCCATTGATTCCATCATCAAAAATCTTCCAACAATGCTGATGAATGACACTGAATCTTCACACAGAGTAGCATCAAGGCTTCTCAACTCAGTCCATTTAACATACCACATCACCAGGCGAGAAGGACCAGGCTGTGACCCACACCCCGCAGGCTCCTGTGATGGTGGTCTCCACAGAGGAAACTGGGTCTCTAAGAGAGAAAAGAAGTGACCCACCCAGGTTGTGGTTACACAAAGGCTTCTAAGTCCAGATGCCAGAAATATGTTATTGCCCTTTTACTGCAGAAATGGCTCTCCACTGAGCCTCCTTTTTTTTTTTTTTAAGATTTATTCTATTTATGTTGCAAAGTCAGATAAACAGAGAGGAGGAGAGACAGAGAGGAAGATCTTCCATCCATTGATTCATTCCGCAAGTGATTGCAATGGCAGGAGCTGAGCCAGTCTGAAGCCAGGAGCCCAGAGCTGCTTCCAGGTTTCCCACATGGGTGCAGTGTCCCAAGGCTTTGGGCTGTCCTAGACTGCTTTCCCAGGCCACAGGCAGGGAGCTGGATGGGAAGCAGAGCCACTGGGATTAGAACCGGTGCCCATATGGGATCCTGGTATGTTCAAGATGAGGACTTTAGCCACTAGGCCACCAACTCACTCCTTTTTAAACTTTAATTACAATGTATCAGTGTAGAATTCTTCCATATCAGGCCTGGCTCCAGAGCCTAGTGGCTAAATTCTCATCTTGCAAGCGCCAGGATCCCATATGAGCACCAGTTCATGTCCTGGCTGCTCCACCTCCCTTCCAGCTCCCTGCTTGTGACCTGGGAAAACAGTCGAGGACGGCCCAAAGCCTTCATATCATGCACCCACGTGGGAGACCCGGAAGAGGCTCCTGGCTCCTGGGGCTCAGTTACTGCCATTGTGGCCACTTGGAGAGTGAACCAGTGGACAGAAAATCTTTTTGTTATCTCCTCTCTGTAAGTCTGAATTTCCAATAAAAATGAATACATCTTTAAAAAATTAAAAAAGAATTATTCCGATACAATATCAACCAGAAGCTCCTCAGATTTCACCAAAACGTGTTGTCATTGTTGTTCCATTCATGTGAACTTTCTGACTTATCAAAGTTTTGGCACACCTGTCAGAACTCAAATGTCAGGAGGGAGAGTATGTGGATTCAGAGCTTGCCTGCATACACAGCGTGGCTGCCTGTCCCCACCACCTCCACTGAGGTGGATGGCGGTCACTTCAGTACCCACGCATGACACAGGGGGCCTTCACATGAAACCTTGACCACAAGGGAGCTGCCGGACAGTCCCAACACACAGGAAACAACCTGGGCTTGCTCTCTGGCCAGGGGAGGGATGAAGGTTCCCACAGGAACAGAATCCATGACTCATGGAAGGCAGGCCCCTCTGGCAGGGGGGTGGTGTCTGAACCTCTACCCCTGCCACCTGGTATCTGGCCTCTGTGGGTCTCAGGTTGCTCATCTCAGAAACAGGTTCTCACCTGCTACATCTGGAACGTTTGGCATAATGCATATAACACTCTTAGCACACAGGCATCAGTGAATAATAAATGCTGAAACACGGTGCCAGCTTCTGGACTGCGGGCCAGGCTGTGCCTTCTCCTCCACCAGCAAATCTATCGCTCTGTTGATCCTCTTCCCCAGCTGCATGCCTGCGTGCTCAAGCTGGGTCCTTCCCATTGAAGACATCATCATCAACATCAGCCATTTGCCTGGTTGTGGAATCCACCAGTCACTATGGAAACCCTGTAGTCTGGCAGGCTTCGGAGTAGACTACCTGAGACCCTTGCTTTCCATTTCTGCAGGATGATCTGAGGCTGTTTTCTAGGGAGGATCAAATAGGATGGTCCTTGGGAGGGGAAGACGTATTACTTTATAGGCCTCCTTGAATTGACACCATCTCCTGTGTGTTCTTGAAAAGTGGATGGTTTCTAGATATTTGTATTTTCAAGGACTGCTGGAAATTATCTTTTTCTTCCTCATTCTCCTTAGAGAGATGAACCTATCAGGGACTGAAGTCGTGTCCCTTAGGGATGTGGGGAAGGGGCAGACGTCATGTTTGAGACAGAAGGTTAGAACTAGGGAGTGGGAGGGATGAGGTGAGTCACAATGAAGGAGGGTGCTGGGTCAGCAGGCAAGCAGGGCTGGGTATTGGGGCCCAAGGGACCTGGGTTTAAGGGAGAGAACCGTGTGATGGCTTTGTTCACCTGCGTATCATGCCCCATTCCCTGGTGCAGCAGTGGCAGATTTGCTGGCTCCTCAAACAGTGTTGCTGTGTGTTTTATCCAGCAGGTTTGTTCCGTGGGGGATGAGCCCAGAGATGATGTTTGTTTCATTTCCCTCTTCCCAAAACAATCTACGGTCTATGCCTGTCAGAGTCCCCATGTGTTTTGCAGACATGAACAAACCCTTCCTTAAATCCCTTTGGAATATCAAGAGATCCCAAGTCATTAAAACAAGGTTGAGGGCCCCTGTGCGATGGCTCAATTAGCTAAATCCTCACTTTGCAAGCACAGGAATCTCATATGGGTGCCAGTTTATGTCCTGGATGCTCCACTTCCCATCCAGCTCCCTACTTGAGGTCTGGGAAAGCAGCATAGGACGGCCCAAAGCCTTAGGACCCTGCACCCATGTGGGAGACCCAGAAGAGGCTCCTGTCTCCTGACTTCAGCTCAGCTCAGCTCTGGTTGTTGAAGGCAATTGGGGAGTAAACCAGCAGATTTTTGGAAGATCTTTGTCTCTCCTTCTCTCCATAAATCTGACCTGCCTTTCCAATAAAAATAAAGTAAAACAATGTTGGAAAAGAAGGAAATAGTTGGAGAACCATAATAAATACAGAGCACAGAAACATGGATGGGGATCCCGTTTCCCAAATATCCCTCAAGAATCACCCTTCTACGGTCCCCTCTTACATCATACCAGGGTTGGTCTGGGAGGTAAATAGTACAGAAGAAGTGATGGTGTACTGCTTCTGAGATTAGGTTATTTAAAAAAAATAAACAAATAAACACAAAATGCTGCAGATGCATCGCTTTGCTTTGTTGATCTCTGTTGGAAGATCTCAACCCCTGCATTAGAGGCTGGGGAGAGCCAGGCCTGGGGATCTGCACTGAAACAAGCCCTCTGAATAACTCTGGTGCCTGTTCAAGTGGGAGAGCTACCCCACCTTCCTGTGCTCAGAATGGCCTGAGCTCCATCAAATGGTGAGGTCTGGAGGGAAGCTCACGGCAGATGTTCTGACTGGTCTTTAACCACAGGTGTTAAGTCCTGTCTGTACCAGTGGATCAGGACTCATGGTCAGCAATCTGACCTCATCCGGCTTCAGAGTTACCTGTGGGATTTCATGAATCCAGGTGGCTGGCTTGTCTCCCGTTTAGGCCAGTTAAAGCAAGAAATGTCAGAGCTGGCACTGGGGATTGGTATCTTTTCACAGAAGAAGGAGAGTAGCCAGCCTAGAGGAGCCCTGGTGCTCCTTAATGTTAAAGTCCTCGTCTTTACCGATGACACAGGAAGCCGCTGCCCTTTGCTTCTGCACCTGTGAACTTGAACACGTTGCTGATGTTTTATATGTCTTGGCTGCCTCTTCAGTACAAGTGTGTTCAATGAGAACTCTCCCATCCTTGATGAGAAAAGCATTCACCGGAGTAACTTTTGGGACTGGAGTCATCTATTCAGCATCCCTTTCCAGTAACAATAAAACAATGTTGGGAAAGAAGAAAATAGTTGGAGAACCCTAATAAATGCAGAGGCCTTCATTCTTTCATTTATTCATATCCCTGAGTTTCTCGGAGTCTTGATGGACTTTAAAAAAAATTGTTGATTTTTATTTAAGAGACATGTTTACAGAGAGAAGGAGAAACAGAAAGAGCTTCCATCTGCTGGTTTACTCCCCAAGTGGCTGCAATGTCGGGAGCTGAGCTGATCTAAGGCCAGGAATCAGGAGTTTCTCCAGGGTCTCCCACATGGATCCAGGGTCCCGAGGCTTTGGGCTATCCTTGACTGCTTTCCCAGGCCACAAGCTGGTTGGGAAGCTGGGACACGAGTTGCTTGCAAAGAGAGAATTAACCAATTAAGCCATCGCGCTGGCTCCATTGAAGTAATAAGTAAAAGATCATTTGAAAATAGTAAGATAAAGATCATTTGAAAAAGAGTGATAGATGTCTCCCTCCTCCTTAAAATAGGTACCCAGTACATCTCTCAAGGACATACACGCCAAACTATGCAAATATCGAGAGTTAACAATTTAAAAAATGAATAAATAAACCTAAGTTACAAGCGTGGATGCAATAAATGAAAAAGATACAAGAGACATAATAATGATTTTTTTTTTTAATATTCAAAATACGTTATCGGTTTACAAAGCACAGCGAATCCACTTGCCTGGCCCGGTGCCAAACGGACCTCATCAATAGACTCCAAAGAAAGTCCGAGCAGCTGTTCCGCAGTAACCACTGCAATTCCAGGGTTTCAATCTCAGCGCTTTGCAGGGCCACCTGGCAGAGAAATCCGTGATGGTTAATAGAGAAGATGTGCGGAGGCAGGAGGAGGGTGGAGGGTGGAGGGCGGAGAGGGAGGAGGCGCCAGCGAAGGGCCAGGCTGGCAGTGTTAAATTCAAATTGAGCAGAGATCGAGGGCCGGCACCTGTGTGCGGTACGTCTCGCTGGAAAGCTGGGCTGGTCGGCACTTCGGTGCCCGGCAGCCCCTTCGTGAGTACTGCAGACCCCAGAAGAGGAGCTTTGGCGGCTCGGGCTTGGCGAACACCGATGATCAAGAGTTGCTGCTAGGCGTCGCAGCGTCCCCGTGCACGGCGCTGTTGTCAGCTTGATTCCTGAGAGAATAGGTGAGCTGTTGTGACCCGAAAGCCTGAAGGCCCAAGATAGAGCAAAGGGGAGAACCCATCCTGGTGTAAGGGAAGGGCTGGGAACCCAAGGCTTGGGTGCCTGAGAAAAGAGAACACGGGGCCGTACCCACTGGAGACCTCCAAGCAAGCGCAGTATCATCTTGAGAGTGTGTATAGGGCAGAAAACCGCAACCAACGCACTTCTTAAGTTCCTGAGGTTGTTTTGACCAAGTTCGCTAGCTTTTGCTACAGGAATCTTTTCTCCTTGAAGCACCAGGTTGGAAGAAAAAAAACCCACACCTTTATCTGAATCTAGGTAGTCAGGGACTGGGAGGAGTGTGGGTGGATTTAGAAGGATGTCTACTGTAACTGTGATATCCTGGGGTTTTCTGACCACAGGAACATCCTCTTGAGGACCACAATGTCGGGCAGGAAAAGGGGCAAGGCCAGGAAACACGCCCAAAACAGGTTACCCAATCAATCCACAACATCTGCTATGGCTTTGGTAAGTGTTGCAATGTTTACTGCTTCCTTTGTGCTAGGAACAATAAGGAACATGGAACCTATTGTTGAGCCAGTAGAGTTCAGACTTAGGATCACCTCCTGGCTGGCGATCAGAAACCTTCCCAAGAAAAGTCAGAATTCCATCAACGTTGGCCAGGAAGGAGCGCTCACCCACCTGGGTCCTCCTCCATGGCTTCCTGTTCTCCTTTGCAAACAAGCTTGCTTTCCACCCAGCCTGGTGGCCGTGGTTTCTTCCCATGTCTTGCTTTCAGCAAAGGATTCCTCGTGGGAAGTGTTTTGAAAACAAGCAAGTTCACTAAAGCAAACGGCTATCTGAAAAAGTTCACCAGGGAAATGGAATTAAAAGTTGTGTTTCTTACGGTGCTCAATGCCTTTTAAGAAATCCCTCTGCTTTTCTTTGTTATACATTTTTCATGAGCTAGTGGCAGAGCCCTGATCTGCATAGACTTAAACAAATGTTGACACCAAAATACATGTGCCAATTCCATGTTCCACAAAATGGTTGCCGTGTCCTTGGAACTTGCACAGCCTCAAGTAGACGAGATTTCTGGTTGTGTTTAAAACTCGGAGTTCCTTCTGTCTGCCTTTTGTCTGTTCCTGTAAGCCATTGCATAAACAACCAGGGAATACTGTTATCTCAATCTTTTTTTTTTTCTAAAGAACTACCCAGTAGCTGGTGCCCTCTTATAACCTATACTCCTACTTTCTGGTCCAGACCACACCTACCTTTGCTGGACATGCAGTGGCCTCCTGTGGTTTCCTGGCTTTTGCTTCTGTCCCCACCTCTGAGTGTGCTCCAAGTTAGAACCTGAGAGGGACTGATGCTGGGGTGCAGCTGTCACCTGAAATGCTGGATCCCCTATGAACATGGTCCTGACTATTCTACTTTCAGCCCAACTCCCTGCTGATGCAAAGCAGCAGAAGATGGCCCAAGTGCTTAGGTTCCTGCTACCCAAGTGGAAGACCCAGATGGAATTCTGGACTCGTGGCTTTGGCCTGATCCAGCCCTGGCCACGGTGACCACTTGGGAAGTGAACCAACTGGTAGATGCCTGTCTCCCATTCCATCTGTCTCCCCTATTTTTCATAATTTTTCAACTAAACCTTTCCTTTATGGCAGACCAGACAAATCAGTTCAAGCAGCTTCTCTTTTCATGTCCCCGCATATCACCCTGGGAAGATTTCTACCTTCCCTTCACTTTCCTGGCTTCTCCTGCTAAGCCCCCTTCCTTCATCTTCCAGCCATGGACCTCCTTGTTTCTTCAATGTTCCCACCTGAGACATTTCTTTCTTGCGTTTCCTCCCACGTATGGTTTGTGTAACTTTGCTAGTGCAGTCACCTGCTTCAAGCCTTTGGTTCAATGTCAGCTTCCTTTGGTACCCTTGAACTAGTGCCACCTGCCCCTTTACTAATTCCTCTCCATAACCATGTACCTCCTGACACTCCTCACTGCATGTGGTGCTGCTCTCTCCATTTTCTTAGCAGTTCAGGTGCACAGCGCTCTATGTACTAGTTATCAAACTGACTTCCTATCACGGGAATGTGAACCCTTCCAAAAAAGGTACTTGCCTGATCACAAATGCCTTTGGGAGGGTGAATGGATGTATGGAGAGCACTAGTTGTTACTTTGATCTCTGAAAAAATGTACAGCCCCAGCGTGAACACCAGCCACCACAAGAGGAAGTCAAAGCCCCTGAACCAGAGAGTGGTCCAGTGACTATGGAGGAGAAACCACGAGGAGCAGAAGGAGAAGCTGCAGCTCAAGGTGGGAGTGGAGGCAAGGGCGGGGAAATACTTCATGCAAGCAGATGCACTCCAGCGGAAGAAAGTTCTGGACAGACAGCCTCACTACTCCCCTGAGTCTTAGCAGAATGTGCAAGTTAGTTGGCAGTTCTTCCCCCATCCTACAGCGAATTATCAGGCTGTCAGTGTTTGATTTGTCTTTGACCTGAAATCTTAGGGAAAAGAGGTTATTTTTCATAAGCCAACTCAATAGAATTGCTGTTCCCACTTGGGCCACATCTTTGCGATAACTGATAAGAATTCTAGGTACATCCTTTCCTTGGCTTCTTAAATTGCTGTATTTGAAAAGCTGACCAGCTCCTTGCCTTTCTGGGTGTTTCACCTGCCATGTAGCATCCTCTTGGGTCACAGGTGAGCCTCATCCTGCTGGTACAAGTGAGAAGACAGGCTGTGGTATTGTTACTTGCTGAGGATATGTCCAAGGTGATGACACAGCTAGAACTAGTTTTTTGCTCCCTGCAGCAGTATGGCTTCTGATGAGTCAACCTCTAATCATGTAACTAGAACAGTACACAATCTAGAACCCTTACAATGAAGTTACACATTTGAATACATCAAATTAAGACGTGAAACAGGGTACTTCAAAAAGTTCTCCGAAAGAATCTTAAGTTAGCAAATAAAAAAAATCTGTATGTTCAAAAGTCTTAGAGTACATGGGAATGTGTATGATGGAAACGGTGCAGATTTCAAATGCTTATTTTGTAAGACAGACCAAGATCAAGCTCTCTGCTGCTGATTCAAACAACCTGGGCTGCCCATGTAGTTGGGGGTGATGACTATCATGCTCCTGATTCGGGATCCCTCCTCACTTGGGCCCTCTGTGGAGTTCACCTTGCTTTTCCCATAGGAAACTCAAAGGATTTGAAGGACACTAAAGAGAAGACTTCGAGGCTGTATGACGACTACTCGTTGAATACTATACAGAACTTGGAACATGTGTGGCAGTCAAAAACAGGTATGCTGGCCAATGACCGCTTAATTCCCTGGAGCTGTTCATTGTAAGCATGGGGTCACAAACAGGAACCCCAGTGGGTAACAGATACTCCAGCGCTTCCTGTGAGTGAATGGAGGCACACCCTCACTGTGCACCTACTTGTCAGAGCATTTGTGTGGAAATGACTTTTGCAAGGTCTTGAATGAATTCTTCACTTAAATAGAATGGCTAGTTCTTTGTGTTGATGTATATATTTAACATAATACATGATATATATTTTACAATTATATATGGCATGCATTATATAATCATAAATTATATTACATTTCATATAATCATAATAGATTAGTAATTATTTTATATATGTAGTATGCATTTTTTTAAGTTTGTTACACATGTTAACTTTCAGTTTGGCCTTTTGGAAGGAGCAAAAGCCTTTGTTTTTGATTTGTCTTCATTGTTAAGTAGTTGAATCTCGTTACACTGACTGGTTTACCAAGATCCTTGCTACAGGTAACTTCAACTGCCCAGAGAATCGTGTCAAGATTCTTGGGAAATGGTGATGTGGGGCGGGGTAGGGAGTGTTGAATCGGTCATCTTGTTTCATGGTTGCAACCTAGCTCAATTTTTCAGGTTCAGCAGGTGTATCTACAGAGGTTTGTACAAACCATATCCGTGTGACATCGCAGCTCCGGAAACTTGCCTATACATACCATGTGTATTACCACCCAAAAATAGAAGGTGCAGCTGCGCAGATGATTTTACTGAATCAGCAGAAGTCGAAGATTGGAAAGTACTTTCTGCTGGATGGAAGCTCATTAGTGGTATTCCAGAAACTGGATAACAGGGTTAAGTAATGCTATTTCACATTGGCCTTACTTGCTTTTCCATTTGTGCTTATATATTGTATGTATAGTATGTAACAACACTGTTTCTCTACAATAGTTTGTACAGATGTCCTGAAGGTCTTTTACCCATGTAGTTTGCAACAAAGGCAACATGCCATATTTGGTCATCCCTAGTACTGAATGTCTCAATTTTCGATGCTTCCATGGAATTTTAGAATTTTTAAGCACTGTGTGATGATTTACAATGCTAAATCATTTTGGCTATTTTCGTATTTCCTCAAACTTGAGCCATCCCCCTCAAAACACACACACACACACACCACATTCGTAGGATTTATCTTCTCCAATTGATTCTTCTGCAGCATCAATAACTTGCAGGGTTGGGAGATGTTTTTCATTTTGAGTATTAGGTACACATGCTTTGTGAAACATGGGTCCTCTGAGCATGTCTGTATGTGAAAGATGATTGTGCTATGTGGTGTGTTGGATGGCCAACTGACGTGTGACTTGTCACGCAATGGAAACTGCTATGTGTGGAAGGACATCTGGACATTGGTTTTTCTGCATCTCAGAACATGAATTTAATCAGCCGGAATGATGACGGCAGCACCGTGGAGATTACACTCGTGTTTAACACGGAGGTCCTGCCCACCTCTGTCGATTACATCCGCTACCACAATATCATCATGAGAAGGTACGTTCACCATAGTCCATTTCTGTGGGATGGTGTCGTGTTGATGTGTGCCAGTGAGGAGGGAAGAGGTCATTGCCTTTTAGCATTTACATTTTAAGATCTATTTTTATTTTTATTTGAAAGTTAGAAATATAGGAGAGCCAGATCTTCCAATGGTTGGTTAGCTCCCACAATAGCCACAGTAACTAAAACTGGGTTGGTCCAAAGCCAGGAGCTTCCTCTGGGTCTCCTACATGGGTGCAGGGTCCCAAGGCATTGGGTCTTCCTATTTATTTATTTATTTATTTATTTATTTATTTATTTATTTATTTTGACCTTTATCAGGGAGCTGGATGTAAGTGGAACAACCAGGATTTGAAACAGTGTCTAGATAAGGGTGCTGGCACCACAGGTAGAGGTTTAGGCTACTATGCCACCATGCCAGCTCTAGAGTTTCTATCGCTAACAGTGCTCCTGTATTGTGAGTAAAGTTGTTTGTGATGAAATGATCCTTGAGAATTAAGTAGAATGTGCAGGTTCAGCAGCTTCTCCCGGATATATACTTGATCCTTTCTCATCCTTTTTTTCCTGAGTCTGGTACTTAGCTAGCGGGAGTGGCTGGGCACCAACTGTGTACATCTGTGCATATTTCCTCTATGGTGCAAATACATTTGTTTCCTGTGCTGTGACTCGTGATGACCAAATGCTCAGGATTAAAATGTGAGACAGTTTGTAGGAGATGTTGTAGTCAGTTCCTGCTAGGAAGGATGTCTTGATGACATGAACGTAAGATTTTATCATGAAAAGACAAAGTTCTGAGAGCAAATGAAAATACCTCATGTAGTGTACTTATCTAATATGTAGTGTTAATGGAAGTAATGGCGAACTCATGGGAGATTATTTTTCCTAGTGTATGCTTGTATGTGTTACCAAATGCTTCATAATGAAGATGTTTCCAACAAAACTTATTCTTTACATTTCTAGAGTTCTGAAATTGATGAATTTTGAACAGATTGGTCGCAACTATTTCAACCATAACCATGGCTATGTGTTCCAGGAACACGGGTTCGTATGGAATGGAAAAATCTCATGTCATACAGATTTTGGGCATATACTTTTCTCTCTAAAAATTTATTTTTTTCTGAAAGCAGACTTACAGAAAGAGAGGCAGGGAGAGAAAGATGTACTATTCACTGGTTTGTTCCCCAAATAGCTGCAATAGCTAGAGCTGAGCCAATCCAAAGCCAGGAACCAGGAGCTTCGTCTGGGTTCTCTCAAGTGGGTGCAGGGGCCCAAGAACTTGAGCCATCCTCGTCTGCGTTCTCAGGTCATTATCGGGGAGCTGGATCAGATATGGAACAGCCAGCATGTAAACCAGCACTCATTTAGGAATGCCAGTGCTTGTGAATGGAAGTGCATACTACTGTGCTATGGCGCCAGTCCCAAACATATACTGTGGGAAGCTACTCTTGTAAAGTGGTGTAACTTCAAAGCGGCCTTTTAAATGGTACCCACAAAACATGAACAACAATTAAGTTTTCAGTTTTATATACGTTTCAAGTAAAGTAAAAAGACTGACTTAAAAAATTCTTGGCATGATTAGTTGTGAACCATAAGGTATCTAATTGTTCTATAAACATCATGGGTAGCCTAAATGAAAAGCCTAGATAATGAATTTCTTGAAGATATTTTCAGTCATAACAATTAAATTGTTGTGTATCTGTATTCCACATGGATGTATAAAGATGGATTAAATATAAAAGTTTAATTTTTTGCAGACATATTTAAACCTGTAAAAGGTAATAAAAATGATCTAACAAAGATGAAACCTTATAAAGATCATATCTGGTCAACCTTTAAAGGCCCCTTGAAAGACCAATTCTTCTTAAGCATAGAGAGCTCAGGCCCCTCCAATGTTTGGCTTCATATTGTAAACTTGGACTTGAAGGCTATCTTCTCATTTGTGGTTTACAGAATGGAAATCTGGCCTGGTTATAGCACCTCTGTTCTGCCGTACGAAAACGGCCTTACCCTATGTGTTGATGCATGTCACAAAGTTGTCCGATTTGAAACTGCTTATGATGTAATATGCCGGTTACGTCATTCCTTGCCACCGGATAGAGTAAGGAATAAAGTGGAGGAAGAACTAGTGGGATGTGTTGTAATCACAAGGTAAGTCCAAGTCACGTGGATTACTTGCTCACAGGAGAAGGCCCTAAGGCTTCGTAGTCATTGAGTGCCGCTGCAATCTGGGAGTCAAAGGCGCAGGAACCTGGTATGATCATAGTGTGATCCAACACTCTGCTCTGGTTGCACTACCTGGGTGTAGATGCTGCTGTCCTTACAGCCCCTAATGTGACTTGCTGTAACCCACTATTGGCACGTAACAGAACGTCTCTTCTCCCTGAGTTTCGTAACAGGGTGTAGGTGACTTGTGACCCATCAGTAACTTTCATTTGAAAATAGTTGCATTTTTAACTTCTATGAAAAAGATATTAACTCAGTCAGAGAACGAATTTCAAGAACCAGTGGCTTGGCAAAAATGTTAATGAAGTTGGAGAATTTACGTTGCCCAACTTTGAAACTAGTGATAATTCTGTAGTCGTTCAGACAGACTCTCCTCGCGTAAGAGACATACAGCTTAGCAGGATAGTTGAGACGCCCTGGCTTAAGCCTCACACCCAGTGACTTTTGACAAGGATGTCGAGACAATTCTAATGGGGAGTAATAGTCACTTCAGTGATGTTGCTGGGACAACTTAATATTCACCTGCGCTCTTCCTCATGCAGACTCAAATTTAACTCAAGAATGAACTCAAACTCAATAGCTCCAAGTGTGAAAGCTTAAAGTGTAATTCTTAGCAAGGGGTCAGGAGGCAGGAGGTAGTGATAAGTCTTCAGGTGAAACCTGCATAAATAGGAAACAAAAAGCATAAGCAATAACAAAAAACAGCCAACCGGACTTCTCCAAATTAAACATTTGTCAAAATACTTTTTTCAAAAGAAAACTGACCAAAGGTTGAATTGCAACTTTTTTCTAATAAGTTGCATCTATAACACATGACACATGTATAGGGCAACAATTGAGACAACAGGATTTACTTTTAAATTTAATGGCTGCATAAAAACGTGTGTATGGGTTTCCATGTGATGTTTTGCTATGGGTATTGTGTAATACCCACTCAAGCGGAACATGTCTCCTCAAGCATAAAACCTTTTAAAGGTGAAAACATTCAACGTTTGTTAGTTGTTGTTTTAAGACAGTCCAGTTCTTCAAATTGGAGACATTTCAAGATAGTTTTCCTAAGGAAATGTGCTAATGATGAATACACAAACTTTTCAAGTAAATGATGACCCCAGTGAGATACCACCATATACCCACTAGGACAGCTAAAGCAAAGACTTGTTAACAGGTTTGGGATGTGGCCAAATCAAAACCAATCTACATGCATTACTGGTGGAAATGACATTTGCTTACTCCCCTCCAACCCCCAAAAAGGTACGACCAAGGGATACACTCCAGTCTGAGCTATACACCCAAGAGAGATGAAGAGATTTGTCCACCAAAAGTAGAACGTAAATATTTCACCAGAAGTATAAACAATGGTAATGCTATCAGTTGGCAAATTATCCATACAATGAAATATTATGACTCGGGAATTCACAGGCATTAAGCACCAACATTTGCTGTTAAATGGAGGAACTTAAAATATTATGCTAAATGGAAGGAGTCAGTTGGGAAAGATCCCATACTGTGCAGCTTAATTTCTATGAAGTTTATCAGTAGGTAAATATATAGACAGAATTGGTTACTAGACAATTAGGGTAGAAATAGAGGGATTACTTAGGGTAATATTTCTTCCTTGTGTGATGAACAGGCTCTAAAACTGATACACAACTTTGTGGCCATACTGAAACCGCTTGGTTTATACAAGTAGGTAAGTTACATAGTCCTTGAATTATATCATTAAAAAAACGTTTCTTTGTAGGCTTTTCAACAGATTTCATGCAATGACTGCAGTTTGGCATAACTCTATGTGTTACTATTATTCCACAGATTTAACAACAGGACCTACAGAATAAATGAAATTAGTTGGGACGAAAATCCCAGACATAAGTTTATGAAATCAGATGGCAGTTTCATCAGCTTTGCTGAGCACTGCAAAGAGGTATGAAATTTTATTTTTCAAAATACAGAACTTAAAAGCTTTTTTCATGCTATTTATATGGATAATTCTGAAGATGAATTTGCTCAAATATGTGTGTATATATGCCTGTTCTATATAGAAATAAAATACATAATAATGAGTACAAGTAAAGTCAAATTCCCAAAGGGAGAATATTTCTATTCTCCATGTCTTTAAATGCCTTTTATGTAGGGCAGTCTTACAGAACTAATAAGTCCTGTTTCATCAGTCTTAGAAGTGACTGTATTGGTTTCAAATATGTAAATGAAGGGCTAGGTAGAAATTAAAATCTGGTAAAGACTTATATTACTAAATGATTCCTGCTTGTGGCTACTAGAAACAAAAGTGGATGGCTATTGCATCTTCATGTGAGAATTTGACACCTAGTTACTAGGAAGTTCTAAGGGTCTACAAAACCTGGCTGACCTCCAAGGGGATGTTTCAACTGCAATTTGACCCTGATCTGTATGCCATACTTTATCGCTTCTCGGTTTTTTTGGCTAAGATCAAGTGCACGCCATACCTTGTGCTTGTCCCTCATCTGTGCACCATACTTTCTGCTTGTTCATCAAGCTGTAAAGCACTTGGGAAGTGCCTGTTAAGTTAGCCTGGGCATCCATAGGCAGGACAGTTGAGTTCCTGATCTCCAGGAACTTAGAGACGAAGAAGGTGAGCACGCAGGTCGTTCAGACTGTGGAAGTATTAAGGCAGGTATCTGGTGGCCAATCAGATCAGATGATCATGAAGGCATGTGAATGTCAGAATGGAATGAGCTGTGCACACATCAGGGAGAGGAGAACTGCAGGCATTGTGCAGGAACACCCTTTTTAGGATGAGCCTGCTATATTCATATATTAGATAGCTGTGTCCCTTAAGTAAAGTGAGAATGCAGTGGAGATTACATGAACAGGCCGGGGTTGTACCATTATTGAACAGTGATGCAGGAGCCACCTTCTGAAAAGTTTTGTAGGCAAGGACAAAAATGTGGGATGATACTTCCCTTGAAGGGTCTCATGTAGACAAAGTATTGTTTGTCTGGACTACCTTAGTGAAAAGAGTGTGGGCTGTGTGGTGATGGACGTAAAGGCAGAAAAGATGGGAGTGGAGGCTGTTGAAGGAGTTCAAATCAATGCTAATGGTACAGCCTGCATTCAGTTTGGAGAAGTGAATGGAAATGGTCAAGCCTCAGCAATGGTGTGGTTCTGGTGCAAAATGATATGGCGTCATTTACTGCAAAGAGGGAATCATTTTAACTTGTGGCAAAGACTAACGCTGTTAGCAGCCTTAGCCACATTTGGTGGTTGGTTTCAGGCATGGACCAGGCAGATAGGTTTACCAGGATTAGAGACTTGCCAACATCATTTGATAAAGGCATAAAATAGTAAGGAGTTAATAACATGCATGAAGAAGTGATTACAACTAGCCAGGAAATACAAGCTTGGGGTGTAACATAAGGCCTCCCCACTGCTCCTGCCTCCTAAATTTCCTGACTGTTGTACCTGGCTGATATCTGTGTGTCCTATAATTATTGTCTCCAGGGTCACTGAATCGGTAGACATTCTGGATATTCCAGCCATACCCAGACCACACACATAAACACAACACAGATGCTAATCTGTAACCCCAGACCCCCATGAAGTCAATGCTATTCTGTTACATACCTTGTTTTTATCTCCTGCGTCCCAATCTGTAACTACAGGTTTAATTTTATTTGAAGTTTATTTATGTCATTCTTTTTTTTTTTTCCTTAGAAGCACACACATGGTCAAAGAGTAGGACTTCTACAAAACATATTGGCGCATTTGTACTGTTTGTTTTTCCTTTTTTTTTCTTTTGAGAGTCCTTTGTTTTTATTGGGAAGGCAGATTTACAGAGAAGAAAGACAAAGATCTTCCATCCACTGGTTCACTCCCCAGATGGCTGCAAAGGCTGAAGTCAAGCTGATCTGAAACCTGAAGCTGGGAGTGGCTTCTGGGTCTCCCACATGGGTATGGGGCCCCAAGGACTCTGCTGCTTTCCCAGGCCATAAGCAGGGAGCTGCATCGAAAGCAAAAGAGCAGGGACTAGAACCAATGCCCAAATGGGATGCCAGCACTGCAAGGTGGAGGATTCACCTGTTGAGCCACTGCACCAGCCCTTGTAACTACATGTTGGGGTGTTTATTTGATTGCTGTTCTCCCCAGTAGATAATGCTGTCCTGTCCCTCTATCAACTCATTGTTTGTTTGTTTGTTTGTTTTGGTCACATCTCTCATGCTTCACCTTGTGCCTGGTACAAAGTAGCAGCTCCTGTATAGGTTGTAGTCATTGATTTGTGCATGTCAGCAGCCCAGAGTACTGCAGTTGGGGACTACATTGGGAATAAGAGCTTGATGTACTGAGGCAAACTACTTTCCTGGTGTGTGTTGACTGGTAGGAGTCTTGGTGGAAAAAATTAAATACTTCATCACTCAGATATTTCAGACTATTTTCAGAACTGGCCCACTGGGGATTCAAATTAATGCGACATGTCATTGGTTACCTTTTATTATCATGAGACCCAGAAAAGTAATTGAATTCATGCCATGTCTGGTTAGAGAAGCTTGAACCTGGCCCTCAAAAGATCTATTGACCAAATAAGCCACAACAGAACTGATTCTTATTTAGATGTTCGTGTTATCAGGGACCTTATAGGGTATTACCCAAAAGCTGTAACAAATGAGGGATACCACGTACAAAGTTCCTGTACGTTGTACAGGAAGAACAGCACATCCAAAGACTTTGCCAGATTGGGTAAGAGGAGAGGTGGCAAGTCCTGGCTGTTCCAGCTCCCTGCTGATATGCCTGGGAAAGCAGAAGATGACCCCAGTACTTGAGGTCTCTGCCATCTACATAGGAGACCTAGACAAGAATCCTAGGTTCCTAGCTTCCCTGTGAATCAGCCCTGCCTGTTGTAATCATTTGAGGAGTAAGCCAGTAGATGGAAGGTGAATCTCTCTCTTCCTCATCTCACTTCCTTCCTGCCCCAACTCTTTCAAATAAATAAAACAGTAAATTTTTTTCCAGATGATTCAAGAAGTTTTAAGATTGACTTATTATTTTTTTTTTTTACAAAGCCAGATGTACAGAAGAGGAGAGACAGAGCAAGATCTTCTGTCTGATGATTCACTCCCCAGGTGGTCACAATGACTGGAGCCAGGAACCTCTTCCCGGTCTCCCACATGGGTGCAGGGTCCCAAGCCTTTGGGCCATCTTTGACTGCTTTCCCAGGCCACAGGCAGGAAACTGGATGGGAAACAGGGCTGCCGGGATTAGAACAAGCACCCGTATGGGATCCCGGTGCACTCAAGGTGAGGATTTTAGCCACTAGGCTACCACGCCAGGCCCGACTCAAGAATTTTAAAGGCATGACTGGTAAAAACTACTTGGCCTCTCCCTCGAATATACACAGTTTTCTTAGAAGTAGCACAAAGGCTCCAATGTAATGTTTTGTGGGAGTCCTACTCTCACATAATTCTGATGTTCTAGAGATGATATGATCTCTCAGAATTAAGACACGATGCTTTCGTGCACTTGGGGGAATGTCATCACCAGCATGCCTCAAAGCCTCATCTGATTGAGAACAAGTGCTTTCGTCCCTGTTCTCATATGAAGTTCCTGTGGTTTTGCTGATAGTCCCGCTCATCTTTCTTGCTTCCGTTGAGCAGCGTTATAAACAAGCTATCACGGACTTCGAACAGCCAATGCTGGTGAGCTTTGGAAAATGGAAAAAGGGGAAAGAGAAAACACAATGTGAACGTATAAAGCTCATCCCTCAGCTGTGCACCCTCACAGGTACTGCTCACCTCCACAGTCCCTAGAGAAGAAAGGCTCTCTCAGAAAGCAGATGTAGTAGCGTTGTAGAACAAGGTTCACGGAGAACCTAGCATCGCAATCCCCAGCTAAAGACCACAGCTGAGTCTTCTCTAATATGGGTTGATCCTTGCTTTTGTTGCAGCTGTATCATTTGAATATCATTTGAATTTTTTTTTAAGGTATAGCCGAACGGGTGCGCAGAAACCACCTTGTGATGCAGAACCTCTCCGCATACACACGTTTGAGTCCACAGACTAGGTGGAATAAAGTAAGAAACTTCATTTCTGATCTAAGCAGGTGAGTGCTGAATTTTCTCAGTCTCTCTGCATGTGTGTAATTTGGCACCAAAGCGGAGACCCACATGTGTCCCATAGCACCTCAGATTCTTCTCCCCAGCCATTTTTTTTTTTTACTTTTTCATTCAGAGAACTTTCTAAGCGCATTCCTGGCACGACAGAACTTCCTACATCACCCACCAAGTGTGAGATCAAGCCCCACCTCCCCAGCCTCCTACTTGCCCCAGCTCCCACAGGGAAGAGCCCGGAGAGTCTTCCTTTGAACATGACAATGGGAGGCTTGGTAGTTTAGATGAGCCTTGGGGTGCCCAGATCCTAGATCAGAATACCTCGATTCCATTTCCAATTCCAGCTTCCTGCTAATGTCAACCCTAGGAAGCAGCATCAGGTGGCTGAACCACTTGGATCCCTGTCACCCAATGGGAGGTCTGGATTGAGTTTTTGTCTCCTAGCTATGACCTGGCCCAGCCCCAGGTTTGACAGCCATTTGGGATGTGAATCAGTAGATGGGAGATCAGTCTGTGTTTCCATCTATCTCTACCTTTCCAAAAAGAAAAATAGTAATAAAATGGTATTTTTGGAGGAGTGTGTCTAATATTTTGGTCACTGTTGATGTTTTGAGGCCAAGGCGGGGTTGGGGGAAGAATGAGACAAAAAGACTCTGGAGCCCAGTGCAAGTAGCCTAACAGTTAAATTCCTCACCTTGCACATACCATGATCAATATGGGTGTCAGTTCGTGTCCCAGTGACCCTGCTTACCATCGGGATCCCTGCTTGTGTCCTGGGGCCAGTCAAGGATGGCCCAAAGCTTAAAAGGACTGAGATGGTAGGGGGGGCAGTGATGTAGCATTGCAAACTAAGCCTCTACCTGCAGCTCCAACATTCTTCTGGGCACAAGTTCAAGTCTGGCTGTTCCATTTCTGATCCAGCTCCCTGCTAACAAGCCTGAGAAGGTGACAGAGGAAAGGCCCAAGTCTTTGTGCCCCTGAATCCACGTGGGAGATCCAGAGGATGCTGCTGGCTCCTGGCCTTAGACTGTCCTAGCTCTAGCTGTTGTAGCCCTTTGGCGAATGAGCCAACAGATTGAATCACACTCTTTTGCTCACTCTCTTCTTCCCCTCTCTCTCTGCCTTTCACATAAAAATATGTAAGTCTTTACAGAAAGACTCTGACTTGCCTGTATACATGTGAGAGCCAAAACAAGATGATTTCGGAGATGCAGTGGGGGTCTCTACAGCATCCCAACATGGACTGAGGACAACACAGTCCTCTACTTGGGTTTAGAGGAAATGCGAGTTCCCTGTGCTGGGCAAATGAATAACTAGTATTTGCTTATTTTCTTTGTTTTTGCACATGTTGGAAATATTTTCACTTGCAGATATCGGTGTGTGCAAGAGGAGTTTAAAACGTGGGATATGGAATTTGATTACAATTTATTGAAAGTCCCGGCAAGAATTCTGGAGGATACCAAAATCTTCCGAGGCAAAGCATGGGTAAGATGAGTTTCAACATTTTCATTTCTTAGTGTGGTCAAAAAGAAATAACATGAAAAGCAGCCTGTGTTCATGATGGCAACACTCTTAGCCAGCTTTTGGCTTTTTCCATATAAGAGGAGATGCAGACATCCCATAAGAATGCATGTAAATGTTTAGCTAATGTTTAGTTAATGTTATTTAGTTAATATAGTGGACAAGTGCTCATGGCCTCCAGGGTCAATTTGAAAGCTCTTTCAAAGAGATCTCTCAGAATAAGAATTATCCGGAGGAACCAAGGTTGAAAGAAAAAAATAAGAGAAAGTAAAATTCAGGATACATTTAAGCAAGGAACAAGTCCTGAATCGTGTAGTCTCCAGAACCACTGGAGGCAATGTTGCAACAGGAGGAGCAGTGAACGTCTATAAGATGTAGAAGGAAGATGAAAAATGTTATATGGGTGAAAAGGCCCTAGCTGGAGGTCTATCAGCATTTCTTATTGATAATTTCTAGTTTCATTTTTTGTTTACGTATTTAACTGAAAGGTAGTTCGCTGCTTCAGTCTCCAAATGACCGCAATAACCATGGCTGGGCCAGGTTGAAATCGGAAGCCTGGGACTCTACCGTGGTCTCCCATGAAGGTAGCAAGGGCCTAAGCCTTTGAGCTATCTGTGCTTTCTCTGGCACATTAGCAGGGTGCTGGACTAGAAGTGGAACAGCCAGGCCTCAAACTAGAGCTTCCATACCCACTGTGTCATAGCACCAGTCCCCATGCTAGGTTTTAAGAACCTGAATGTCTAGAGCCATCCCAGTCTCATGAGAGGCAGAGAAGCAGATGGCTAGAGCTCCTAAACACTCATTCCCTTTCCGGATGTCTATGGCAGCTGGAGTTGGGCCAGGCCTGGATGTAGGAACTCCACCCAAGACTTCTGTGGGTGGCAGGAAACCAAACTCGTGGAGCATTACCTCTGCCTTTTATGGTACATGGTTAGCAGAAACATGAACTCTGGAGTACAAAAGGACTCGGACTCGAGCATCCAGTATGGGATATGGGCTGGCATCTTAACTGCTAGGTCAAGGGCCCACCACTGAGCTAAAAACAAAAACAATTCCACTCTCGCATTAAAAATAAAGACACAGGACAGAATTGGAGGGCAGTGTCATGGCCCAGCAGGCTAATCCTTCACCCTGCAGCACTAGCATCCCATATGGGAGCTGGTTTGTGTCCTGGCTGTTCCACTTCTGATCAGCTCTCTGCTTAATTTTTTTTTTAATAAAAAGATATGATTCAGCCGTTGGCTTAAAATTTTAAGACGGTCATACCTAAAATAGGAAATGGCACAAAATTACAGTGAAAAGGACCTTGAATAACAGTGACCTTTTTAAGGTATAAACTTTTAACTATGTCCAATTCTTTTCCAGTGTGAAGCTAAAAGAAAACATGCAGAATGGTCGAAAAGCGTAACATTACTTAGTGCGAAAAAAATGAAGAAATGGGCAATAGTGTATGCTGCAAGCTGTGAATCTCTAGCCAATTATTTATCTGCTAGACTAATTAATGTTGCATCTCAAATGGGTATGACAGTAGAAATACCACAAATGTAAGTATAGTAAAATGGACTTAAACTTGATCCAAAAATTCACTTGTCTTTTGAGGAGAGTTTATTTTACTCAGAAAAGTTTTGGGCTCAAAATAGTAGTAGTAAGAAGGCGTACAAATATTTCCCATGTACTCCCTGATCGGCATTCTCCACCAGATAAACTCATTACAACGGATGAACCTGCATTGAAAAAAAAAAAAACACGTGACCTTCCGTAATTGATGCCAAGACCCTTTCTTGGTATGGTCCATCCTTGAGGTTTGGTTCCATGTATGTGGCATGTCATCTGTCATGATGGTATCCCACAGAGGCTTCAATGTCCTAAAAAAAAATCTGTGCTGTTTTATCATTCCTTCCCATCAACCCACAGCTTTGAATTTTCCAGAACTTCGTGTTCTTGGACTTGAACAGCATGTACAGTTTTCAGAGTGGCACTCTTCACTTAGTAGGATGCATTTCAGATTGTTCTGACTTTTCATGGCTTGGGAACTCACTTCTATGAATCCCTAAAAAAATACATATATAGTCTCTCTGGATATTTTTACAGTTTATCCAATCGCTTCCTGGAGAATCTCTTGGCTGCTTCAAGTTTGGGTGATAATGAACAAAGCTAATGCAAGGTTTTTATGATGCAGACTTTTTATGTAGACACAGGTTTTTCACTTTTGTGTGAATTCCAAGGAGTATGATTGCTGCATCACATGATTAAATGTATGTAAATGTTTATAAACAAACTGTCATAATGGCCGTATGGTTTTGCATCCCCATCTGTCCTCAATGGGCATTTCTATGGTTCTGTATCCATGCCAGCATTCACTGTCACCTATGTTCTGGATTTTGGTTATTCTAATAGAGATGTTTTATTGTGCATTTCCCTAAAATACGGCATAGAGCATGTTCCCTTGTGCTTTTAAAAAATAACTATTTCTTAAGTTTATTTTAATTGAAAATGCTTCTGTCTGCCTCTCTGTCCTCTGGCTCAGTCTCCAGATGTCCACAATGGCCAGGGCTGGGCCAAGCCCAAACCAGGAGCATGGAATTCTGTCTGGGCCTCCCAGATGAGTGGCAGGGACCCAAGTACTTGAGCCATCATGTGATGCCTGCCAGGAATGCATTAACAGAAAATTGGATAAGAAGCAGAGTGGTTAGAATTCAAATTGGGCAATACAGTGGAGCAAAGATAGCCTTTGGAATTAACATTCGCAAAAAAAAAAAAAGTGTACTGTTATTGAATCTGTAGGTTAAGTTGGAAAGAACTTGAATCTTGTAGGTATTGTGAGAAACCTCTTCATTTTTTTAGTTCTTTGATTTCTTCCCTACGTGTTTTCTTAGGCTTTTGCTTACACTGAAGTGTTAGATTTATACCGAAATACATCATTTGGGAGGGAAGTACTGATATAAATGAGTAATTGCAGTTCTCTACTTGTTCATTGCTGGTATAGAGAAGCAGTAAATTTTCATGCTAATCTTGAAACTTATAACCTTGCTACAATCACTTTATTGTAGTTTTTTTTTTTTTACTTTAGATTTTCCACAGTCATGTCACCTGTAAGCAAAAAGCTTTGTCATTCCTAATCTGCATAGCCTTTCTTTCATTTTCTTTCATAATAGCATTAATAAGGACTGTTGGTACAATAACAACTGATGACGGGAATACCCTGGTGTTACGTTGTTAGTGGGAAAGTTTTAAGTTTTTCACCATCAAGTTTGAGCTGTAGATTTTTAGGTTCTGTGTCTCAAGGAGGTTTTTCTCTACTCCTAGTTACCTGAGAATATTTTTTCATCATAAGTAAGGGTCAAATTTTTTAAGATTGATTTTTTTTTTTAAATTGGAAAGTCAGATATACAAGGAGGAAGAGAGACAGAGAGGAAGATCTTCCGTTTGTTAATTCACTCCCCAAGTGATCACAACAGCCAGTGCTGTGCTGATCCAAAGCCATTAGCCCAAAGCCTTTTCCAGGTCTCTCACGCTGGTGCAGGGTCCCTAGGCTTAGGGCTGTCCTCAACTGCTTTCCCAGGCCACAAGCAGGGAGCTGGATGGGAAGCGGGGTCACTGGGATTAGAACTGATGCCCATACGGAATCCCGATGCATGCAAGGCAAGGACTTTAGCCACTGGGCTACCATGCAGGGCTCTAAAGGACAGATTTTTGTAGAATGGCTCTTACGCCAATTGATATGATTTTTTAGTCTGATTGTAATGCATTATACATACAAAGACTAGCTTAGTCACATACTTTCGTACCAAACGGCTGAACTTCAGCCACTCATAGCGTATTGTTCAAATGACATAAACTGAGATGTAACCCATCAAAGCTGTTTCTGCCCCTCACTTTTATTTTCCATCCATCAGGGTTGCCTGGTTTACATCCCCAAATCCTCTGAATCTCTTCTGTTTGTCCTTCCTTCCTTATTTTTATTAGAAAGTCAGATTTACAGAGGAGAGACAAAGATCTTCTATCCGCTGGTTTACTCTCCACATGACCAGAGTGGCTGGAGCTGGGCCGATCCGAAACCTGGAACTTCTTCCAGGTTTAGCACACGGGTCCAGGGTCCCAAGGCTTTGGCCTGTCCTCTACTGTTTTCCCAGGGCACAGGTAGGGAGCTGGAAGGAAAGTGGAGCAGCCAAAATACAAACTGGCACCCATAAGGCATGCAGGTGAGGACTTTAGCCACTAGGCTACCCTGCTGGGCCCCATTTGTTTCTGAGAGCTATTCTGTGCACCATGAAAATCTGTTAAAATTGTTTCAAGTTTTCCTTCTGAAAAGCTATAGGAGCCCTTTTAACTGATTAATCAAAGTTCTGCTCAGTTTCTGGTCGGGTAACTCTAATTTCCTTGCCAGGTCTGATGTTTGTGTAATCTCTGCAGATTCTGGTGGCATTTGTTTCTTTGCCTTTGTGGTGCCTTCATGGTTTTTTGCTTGATGGCTGTATAAGATTAAGCAGACTCTTCAGCACGTGATAACAGGTGTGGCTCTGTCAGTGGGTCTCTTCTCCTGCCTTAGGTGGGAAACGAGGGCTTGAGTGGAACACAGTTGGGTGTTTCTCTTCTGCCAACTGGAAGGCTAGAGCTGACTGTGATGGTTGTCACTGTTTCCTAAGGAGGGTGGAGCTCGCTTCTAGCCCGGTCTCCGGCTACCACCCAGAAGGGACAGTGGAATTCTGGCGCACCCCTCAGGTAACGGGGTCACTGCTGGCACCAGTGGCGGACACAAACCAATATTCCCCACCATATAAGGGCCGAAGTGACCCCCCACTTCAGCTTCCATGGTAAAGGGGGTTTAAAACTCCCTTGCACGTCTCTTCCTGGCTCTTCTTAGCTCTCTCCTTCACGTCCATCTTTCCACTACACAGGGAAGAGAAGCCCTTGACCAAAGTTCCCTGGTTGCTTCTCAGTTTGACTTTTTACTTGTTTTCAGGACGGAGTGGTTGACATCCATGCTCTGTGTAAATGAACCAAAAGGATGCTTTGTCTTGAAAACAAAACCCTTAGGGTTATAGTAGCATTGTGGTATAGTGGGTTAAGCCATTATCTGTGATACAAGCATCCCATCAGAGTACTGGTTCGAGTCCCAGCTGCTCTGCTTCTGATCCAGCTCCATGCTAATGTGCGTGGGAAGGTGGTGGATGATGACCCAAGTGCTTAGGCCCTGCCACGCACATGGGAGACCCAGGATGAGTTCTGGGTCCTGGCTTCAGCCTGACCCAGCCTTGACCATTATATCAATTTCATGAATCAGTAGAGAGAAAATTCTTTCTCCTTCCCTTCCCCCATCTTTCACCTTCCCCCTCCACATCCCTCTACAACTATGCCTTTCGAATAAATATTTTTAAAAACCTGAGATCATTCCTTTGAGAAATTGCCATGTATTCTCATACCTGAATGAAATATAAGTGCCTATTGTGTTTCACTGTTCATGACCTGTTGAACACAAATGATGCCTGTTTTCCAGGGAAAACCTAAATGAAAGGGACACCTATCAGAGCAAGGTAAAATCACTTGGCAAGACGGCACAAATAGTAAGTGTCTACATGTGTGTACAGTCTGCAGTGATTATTCTAAAACCTTATTTATTTGCAGTTTAGAATTCAGAATGTTGCCTCTGGTTTCTAAACCACCCAATGGATGCAAATGTAACTCCACGATGCAGCTGTTCCTTAATATGTCCATTTTCTTAGGCTTAAGAACTTGAAAGTATAACAATGTTAAGAAAACATCCTACAAATAATTTGGGTTACAGTATCCAACATCTTCACTATTTTGATTCCAAGTTCTAAGTTGCTAAGTTTTTGCTCTTCGCCTTCTAGTTGATATTTTTCTCAACCATCTTTTGTCTGACATCTTATACCAAGGTGTGATTATATTGTATTTTTTTTTCCCTCTTCCTTGAGTACTTTCTCCTAATCAATCTTCCCTTCTTATTCCCTCAGGATGATCTGGTGGGGCAAGGGGAGAGGGGGGAGGAGGGATCTTTGTTTCTTAATCACAAAACCCAGCCATTGTCTTTATTGTTGCATTTCATAAAGCTGAGACCTACCCCTTCTGTTTCCACTGAGGGATCCTTGCTGCTCTGAAGAGCACCTCGTGTAAGCCACACTCCTCCGATGCTTTTACAGTATAAAACTGGTTCCTATGACATGATTGGAAGTCAGTACGTTGTGGAATGGCTTTATTTAAATAACTCGGGTATGGAACAACTCAGAGTTTAAGATTCGTGGCGAGAACGCTAGACATCTCGCAACGTTTCTCAAGGACATGTTCTATTCTCATTAACTCTGGGTGCCGTGGTGGACACTAGATCACTTGAAATATTTCCTTCTACTGAACTGTACTTATCCCCTGACCAACATTTTTTTCTGCTCTCCCTTCCCTCTTCCCACTCCAAATTCTGACAGATACCATCTGTTCTCTACCTCTATAGATCAACTTTCACAGGTCACACTTGTGGATGATATTCATGTGGTATTTGCCTTTCTATGTCTTTCTTATTTAACATGTGTCCTTTGGGTTTATCCATGTTAGGAATGATAGGATCTCATCTCTTGAGATACATACACATAGTCTAGGGAGTCTTTTTCTCTGTCTTAAGGTTCGTCTTCAGGTACATGCATAGCCCATTCTTGTCTCGTTTAGTATTACATTATCTTACATGAAACACATCGTATCGGTGAATGATTTGGGATGTTCCCAGTTCTGCTCTTACAGTGCCATTATTGTACATAGTCTCTTGCACATCGATCTTTTGGGTACCTGTGTATGTGTGCCTGTTGGGGCTATCCCTATAAGTAGCAAGTGCAATCTCATTAAATACTGTGCTAATCAGCTTTCCAGAAACCACTGTCCCCTTGTTTATCTTCACCAGTAGTCTCAGGATTCCAGCAGCCAACTTTCTCCATGCTCTGTGGGGTCCATCTGATGTGCTTTGTTAGTGTTAGGCGATCAAGATTTAAGGTGAGCATCCTGACCTTGTGGTAGAATCTGATTCTTTTTCTGTGACTCTTCCTGGATGGTGCTGTCAGACGGCTGGGTCGTTTCCCAGACACACTTGCTGGGATAGGCAGGTGCTTTGGGGAAACAACACAGCTTCAATGGCTGCAAGTATCTATCTGGGTTCCACTTCTCTCTATCATAACCTTGCAATACTTGATTGCCTTGTTGGACTCGGTGAGTCTCAAACACACATATGCCTCTGTGCTTTCTTGCAGGGACATTTTGTGCTAGAAGTTAACATATTTGTTATCCACAGGACCATGTTTGTTTACCATGCTAAGGGAACCCAAGGATTAGAAGATAAAGATGGTAGTTAGAAGATTTGTAAAGGCATTTTAAAAAGCTTAACCTGCTTACCTACACACATTATCTCATGCCTTCCCAAGTGCGTTAGCAGGAAGCTGCCCCAGAACCAGAGCAGCCAGGACTGAAACAGGCTGGATGCTGGTGTCACAAGTGATACCTCAACATGCAGTACCAAATGCTGGCCTCCCAGTGCATTTTTAAAACCCATCCATGTTCACTTTATGATAAATTTCTAACAACTGAATCCTGAAGACAAAGGACTGTTTAAGTTCTGACTATTGATGCAGATGGATATCTTGTCTATCTTCTAGCTCCTCGTGACACCCCTCACAGCTAGTTACATGCAATGTGGTTCGGGTCCCTGTTTGGTCTTAAGACTCAAATGTTTGTGAATGAGAGAACCTAATTTGTGAATACTGTCTCTCCTCCCTTCTGAAAATAGCTTGCATCTCTACAGTGCTATTCTCTTGAAGCATTGTGTGTTTGCTTGTTTTCAAGGTGCTTTGCCTCCTTCCCAATGAGGAGAAAGCTAGATATGATAGCATTAAAAAATTACTGTGTGAGGAAATACCAATTTTAAGCCAATGTGTGGTGGCACGGACCGTGGATAAAGCTCAGACTACACCACCTATTATTTCAAAGATTGTACAGCAGATGAACTGCAAGCTGGGAGGAGCTCTTTGGAAGGTCGATATAGACGTATGTAGAACTGGGTTACCTTCTCTTTCGTTTGCGTGTTGTGAACCTTCATGCTATTTTCATGTATTTTTTAGCTTAATGGTTTAGTTTTGTTCCTGTGCTGTTTTAACTCAGTGGACTACCTTTTTTTTTCTAAATGAAGCTAAAGAAAACAATGTTCATTGGAATCGATTGTTTCCATGATGTTGCACATAAAGATCAATCAGTTGCAGGGTTTGTGGCAAGCAGCAATGAAGAATTAACACAGTAAGTTTTGGCAAACACTGGTTACTATATAGTTGTCTTGAAAGGAGTAGTGGGTCTAACTCACACTTGTTGTTAAGAGGTTTGTGAGTTCAATGGATGTGTTGCTTTTCAGGCAAAGTTATGCTCCTAAAAGATAGATAACTCTGTCATCTTCTTTGCTGCCTAACCTACCACCAGTGTGTTGCCTTGCAAAAAACACCTATTTCTGTATAGTTCTTTGTGTTGGACCATCAGGCCCTGTATATGGCTTATGACTTTGGAAGATGGCAACCAAGGCATCAGCCAAGCCATGTTCCCATCTGGATACTTCAGGTCCTCTTTAAGCTCATATCATTGGATCATAGACCATTCATTTGCTTGTGAGATTAGCAGAGGTTCCTGGTTGCTTGCTACTATTGGCTACAGGCCAGTCTTGGGTCCTGGGGCCATCTGCATTCAAGTCAACTGAGCCACAGTAGTAGGGATGATGTCTTGATAAGGTCACAAAGTGCAGGGATGAGAACAGGTAGAATTCTACCTACCAGAGACTGAAAAGTCTCTTCATGGGACTTGTTAATGCACAGAATTACTTACAATATCAGTGAGTGAAAAGAAATGGATCACTAGAAATGTCATCAGAGGCCTGTACGCACAGGATCAACACCATCATGTCTGCAGGAGACAAGTTTCTGTGTCTTGACTGCTCCATTTCTCCAGGTGTTTTAGCTGTAGTAAAGTTCTTGCAGCAAATTCCCACGGCCAAGTCCTTTTACCACAAGCTGAAAATACCAGATGCAGCAAGGTGTTAGGAGGTCCTTTATTCCATCAGGGTAAGAACAGGAGCAGGGGTAGAGGGGGAGAGCACGCAGGGAAGTGTCTCCTGCCATGGAGGCAGGATGGGGGGCTACTAGGACAGGGGAAGGGGCAAGACGGAGGAGGAGGACAAGGTAGAGCCAGGTAAAAATGGGAAGAGGGGGCACATGTGGAGGCTCATTTATACAACCCAGGTGAGCCTGCAAAGTGTTGGGGGGAGGGCATGGGGAATTGGTTGGGAGGGGCTGTAGGCAGACCCCAGGGACTGCTGACTGAGATTATCACAGGTGATTGGTAGGTGGGTGGGGATTAGGGGGAGGAACTTCGAGAATGGTGGGTGAGGTTCTCAGGTAAGATGACATGAGGTTACATTTCATTGGACAACCAGAACGGTGCATATTTTGCAAACTATGGGAAGCAGAAGCAGTGCCAGGTCTAAAACGGGATGTTCGAATCACTCCACACACCAGAAGCCCTTATTTCTTTTCCTCAGAGTGGAAGCCACAGCACACCTTGAAATGAGTTTGAACATTCTTGATAGTTCCTTGTACATCATGGTCTGTGTGGTCATCCCCACATTTAATGGACACCGGTGGCCCTCAAGAGTGTAATTCCAGAATATTCATTAAGGAAGACACATCTTTATTTCTACAAGTGGCAGCATATTCTCATTGAAATAATACTTGAATTAATATGGGCACATTGTTTTGCTCTGTTCTTTCTTTGTACTTGGAAAATACTGTTGTGAGTATAGAGATAAATCAAGCCTTCATTCATTGAACATATATTTTCGAACTCTCATTAGGTCCAAATGCTGGGAGCAGAGCACAACAAATACATAATGTCAGGTGGTCAGATAGGATTCCTCTGAAGTAAAAGGAGATATAGTAAGAGGATAGAATCTTGTGGCATTTGATATGCTGAAGTTGGCGCAAAAGCTCATTGTTCAGAGCCAACTGCTTGCTCGGATGTCTGTGGATGATGAGTCTTTGTTGGAGATCATGATCCTGAACTGGACTTTTGTTTGCATTTCCCCTTAGGTAACTAACTCTCCATGATGAAAACATGAATAGCTAACAGTGATGTGATCTCACACTTCCTTCTGGTCTTACTATTTGAGTGCACTCAAAGTTTTAGAAACTAAGTCATCGGAAATAACACCAAGATTCTGATCTTTGTAGGGATGTAAAAGAATTGATTCCTGATGGAATCTTCAGATGCTGATGGGATTTGGGGTGGGCTTGAGGGGAGGGGGGATTCAAAATCCAAATGACATTTTCAGAACCTGGTTGAGACTGATGATGGATGTTTCTGCAAACAGGTGGTACTCTCATACTATCGAACAGTCTACAGCACAGGAGGTTGTGTTTGCGCTGGAAGGCTGCTTGCAAGGTCAGTCTTTGGTGGAGGTGGGTGGCTGTCCTGGACTCCATACCAGTGATTCTCTGCCAGGGGAGATGCTGTTCCCAGTAGTCACTGAGTAATGACAGAAAGACATGATCCAAATTGGGGTGGAGATGTTTCTGGCATTTGGTGTTTGTAGAAGCCGGGGATGCTGCTCAGTTCTCCAGCAGGCATGAAATCACCACCAAGAATTACCTAGTTCAAAAATGGATAGTGCCACTGTGGCCAAATTTTGGACTGGACTTCAGATACAAGCAACAAAAAAATCAGTCCTGAAAATTGTAATGTTGAAAAAAGTGATCCTGGAGCCTGCCCTCCCCACCCCCCCAAAAAAAATAGCAGAGACCAGTTTCATTCAAGGAAACATTTCATGTACATGCTTCCGGTTTCCTTCCAGAGGCTATTGAACAGTGGAAGAAAAACGTCTCATCAGAACCCAAGAACATCATTGTGTATCGGGATGGAGTGGGAGACGGCCAGCTTAAAAATTTGCAGACCACAGAAATACTAAAGCTGGAGAACTACTTAGATGCGAAATTCCCTTTCAAGTAAGTATATTGAGTTGTAAAGGAAGGAGTTCTGGAAACTCTGCAATGCTGGTTTTCTTTTCCCCTAGAATATTCCTGTTCTAGTGTTGGTATTTCTTTGCAAATGGCATATTTTGATGAAAGGGAAGAGGTTTCGTAGTGTTTCATCCGAGCAAGCCAATACAGAGGCGCTCACACATGCTAGCAAGATTGGAAAGTCTCTTTTTGCTGGTGGTCAAGAGCAGGCTTGTACACCAAAAGATCTCACTCCTCCCTCTACCTCCCCAAGTGTAGAACAGCAGGGTTTATAAAGGTAAAAACCACAAACCAGGAGAGGCACCACGGAGGATTAATACAGAACTAGAGGTGGGGGCGGATACTGAGCTAATGCAGAACTATCTTAGGGAAGAAAATAATCACTATCCTATAGGCTTTTGTTACTGAGCCACTCATTCTGCATCCCCCCCACCCCCATTCATGCTTAAACAGTCTCACCAGGATTTCTGGGTTTGTGCTTCCCCGCCCCCTCCACAAGCAGGAGGTAGTTTCCGTGGTAACCATTTCACAAGTTGGGGTGGGGTACCTCATTTAAGTTACAGCCCAGCTCCATCAATAGGGAGTGCCTAATGTCATGCTTGTTGACTTCAATAGAAAGGAAGGATAGGTGGAAAGAACTCCATCCCTACCCATTGTGTTAAAGTCACAAGCAGTGACTGGAATGTGGCAGTAGCCCAATACTTCTATCTCTTCTTCCCATTTCCTTGCAAGTCCTGATGTGGGTGAGAGTGTTGGTCTCAGGAGGCTCACAGCAATGCATAAACACAGCTGATCAGTGGGGTGTGCATGCATGTCCCTAATATACCCTGGAGTTCTGTAAACTTGGGAGTTGGGAATCCTTCCCACCTGCTCTCAGCCCCATCTCTTTGATAGCCTGTGAGGAGGGTCAGTGGGAACAATTCTGAGGCTGTCAGGAGGGAATGAGTCCTCACCTTGGGTGGTGTGGGTTGGTGTGACCAGATATACCTCTTTGTCCTTGGAGCTAAGATGTTGGAGCTGGGATTGGGACCCTAGTGTGAGATGCTGTCCCGTCTTGACGGCTGCTGACATGAGACTGAATCAATATAATGACACTTTTCCCATTTTTTTTTTAAAGAATTGGTCTCACTTTCATCGTGGTGAAGAAACGAATAAACACCCGATTTTTTGCCCAGTCCAGAGAATATGTGAATCCGACTCCTGGCACAGTTATCGATACAGAGTTGACCAGGCTGCAATGGTAGGCATTTTGACCTCTGGATTGAAAATGCTGATTCACTTCCTGGCAATAATATCACCTTAAGCTTCTGATTCTTCATGGCTAATTTGGATTCTTTTTGTCTTTTACTATGAGCTAGGGCTACTTCACTTGAATGTCAAGGTTGTGATTGGTCTTTCGTTTCATAACTTAACGTTTACATCTGTGGCCAAATTAACATTAATCTTATCATTGCCCTAAAACTCCCATCTTGATACAAATACGAAAGATAGAAAAATTGTTTGCATTGACATTTGGAATCATCACAGATCAAATGATATTATTGATTATTGCCCCCAGAATGTTTATTTTTGCAATAGCCTTGGGATATTTTTTAAATGTGTTGGTGCCTTTAAAGAAACAATGAAGCAGCAGGGACCAGTTTCTCCTGACACTTGTCCTATATGAACCTGGATGAGTGCTGTGTTACAGAAGTCAAAGTTTGTGGTGCATAAGTTACAAAAGTCCAGCTTAGTTAGCTGTCCTCATCAGCCCTCTTATCCACACACGCCATGTAGAATTGCCGAACAGTGAATTGGGAATTGAGTTTCCACTGTGAGAGGCAGCAGGCAGAGTAATCAAAGGATGAGACCTGCCGGACATTCAGATACTGAGTGTTATAATAAACCTTCTGTTCTCAAGCAACTAAGTTGGACCAGGAGATTCAGAAATGTAATCAAATCCATAAAAACATCAAAAAGGCAAAGTACTGAACTAAAAAGCCTTCAAGTGACTAGATTGGATGAAGAGATTCAGAAATGTAATCAAGCAGAAATCAAAGAGGTAATCAAGAGGAAAACAACAACAAAACAAACAACCACAGCCGAGTGTTGGACTAAAAGACTGACTTGTATTTGCCTAACCGTCAATGTCAAGCAGGTGGGAGCATTTGCATCAGGGATCGAGGCACCCAATAAAAAAATGTGCTTAAAAGGTTCCCATAATTCAGTGTAGGTGTTTTAAAGATACCTAAAGTGTGAAAGAAGTTGAGGGACATTGTGAGACAAGGCAAGGTTTGCTGCATGTCAAAGACATTCTCTGTAAGGTGTGATGGGGGAGCAGTGTTCCCAGGGACAGAATCTGAGGCTTGGGATATAGAGCAAGATGGATGTCTTGGAGAGGCTTACAGTATGACTACAGAATGGCAGGCTTGAGATGGAAGACTGGTATGAACTATCATGGGAATCGCACTCCAAGGAGGCAGCCAGAGGGCCATGACAGAAAGGAAAGTTGTTTGCTGCCTAGCAGAAGGGATGGCGATGCCATACCCGGAGCTCATGCACACTTCCATGCTGTTTACACAAGGCTGTGCCTTTGCCCAAAATGCTCCTACTTCAAGATTATATCTTGGGAAGAAAGAAGGTTGCAGCGATGGATGAGTGGGAGGTGGGTATTAACAAAGAGTGCAAAAGCAATGAGTAAAATAGAAGGTATGTAGAAACCAGGGGTCTTGGAATAACAGTGTTTGCATAGGAGACAGCTTCCCAAACTGAAGTTGTTAAAGGCTGTTTTGCAAGGTGATTGTATAAGGAAGAGTCTGTGAGGGGGCATTCATCCTGATGGGTGGGGTTGAAATGGAGGGCAGACTTGTTGATTCATTCAGCCACTAGCTGGGCGGGACCACAGGAAATCACAGATGAAAACAGTCTGGTGGATCTGCCCTGGATTGGCTCAACTCCAGCTGTTGGCAGCCATTTGGGGAATGAACCAGCAGATGGAAGATCTTCCTCTATAACTGTGCCTTTCCAATATTTTTCCAATTTTTTTATTGGAAAAGCAGAGTTAGAGTGGAGAGAAAGTAAGGCAGAGATACAGATCTTTTTTGCTGGTTCAGCCCCCAAATGACTGATCTAAGGCCAGGAATTTCTTCCAGGACCCCTCCTCCCCAACCCACCCCTCTCAACCCACCACGAGTGCATGGTCTCAAGCCATTCTCTGATTTTCACAAGCCATAAGCAGGGAGCAGGATTGGAAGTTGAACAGTCAGGACACAAACTAGTGCCCATATGGAATGTCAGCGCTGCAGGTGGAGGCTTAGCCTACTACACCATGGCTCTGGCCCAGCACAAATATTTACCAGCCAGCTGCATCACCTACAGAGTTTGTGGGCTGCCTAGTGATAGTCTGAAAAAAAAAAAAAAAAAAAAAAAGGAGGCCTGCATTTGTGAACCTACCTATGGCCCCAGGCAATGTGAGTGTGCCAAGTTAATGTTTCGTTCCGAGTGCCGGAGCACTGAGTGGAAGCCCAAGTCCCATGAGAGTTACTGCTCGAGCCCGTGATCTCGCTGCTCTTTCACTGGTTGGGCTTCTAAATGTAAAGGACATTGGCCGTGGGGTGAGGTATGGTAGGGTTAGTCAAGCATACTATATACTCTTGCTCCAGACCCCAGGTTTGCTATGCTCTTTGTCTTTTGCAAGAAGCTAACGGCCATGTTTTCTGTCATTCCAGGTATGACTTTTACATTGTGAGTCAGTCAGTGAGGGAAGGCACCGTCACCCCCACCCACTATAATGTCATCCATGACACAGTTCGCTTGCAACCAGACGTAGTGCAGCGGTTAACATACCAGCTGTGCCACATGTATTACAATGTGACTGTAAGTGCTTGTTTGTGTTGGATTTTGCTTTTCCTTGAAGTTTGAAAAGCAACAGATCAGTTTTGAATAGTCTGTGCAAAGCTCTGGGAAAAGCAGACAGCTAAAACAATCTTTGCTTTTCCTTTTCCTACAAAGGACATGATTCGCGTTCCTGCTCCTTGCCACTATGCCCACAAACTGGCTTACCTTGTGGGTAGGAGCCTTAAGAAGGAGCCAAGTAAGAAACTGTCCGAGTGTCTGTACTACCTTTGACCTCCAGGACTTTAAAGACGACTCCGTGTGGCTTTGGAAACCCCAACTGGCACATGGGGGTAGGGAGATGAGAGCTGGCAATGGGGATGCCTCACAGCTTACGTTTCAAATATGCTACAAAGATGCGATGGTCAGAGCTGCCCGAACACTTCCTAAGTGGGAATTGACATGGTTGGGCATTGGGGCCACATGGAAAGCACACCTGTGAGCCAGTGCAACCTGCTTGGATGAAGCTGTTACTTTTGTTTCAAAAGTTGTTTTTGAGGACAGGAGAGGAAGACATAAAATCAGTAAAATTAGGTAGGGGCTTATTGTGTTGGTATTTTTTTTCCTTGGGAGTTTCCTATACTTCCACCCTGCTGATATGTGGATTGCGTGCTTAGTTCTGAAGGCAGAGTTTGAATGGATTTTTGCCCCTTCAGTAAAAAGGGAAACAGAGTATTCTCCTGACACTTCTGTTTGGTTCATTTTAGTAGGTACGTGTTTCTAGCGGGACACTGTCACGTTCATTGTCCCATAAGCAAAAGAGTCTTCAGTTGTTGAAGTGAAGCTATTTTTGCTTTCACTGAAAACCTGTTTCTTCTCTCTCCACTTAAAACTGCCTTTATTTAAACTATCTTCAGACTCAGCAAACAATGTGAGAATTTCTGGCATCACTACCTAAATATTGTATTTAAATGTATACCAGGAGGGATAGGTTTGAAAACAAGGGTCGGGGGGGGGGGGCGGCGGTTTGTATCCTATGTCAATTTAGGTTTACAGTGTGAACCACTCTGGTGTGAAGTGAAATTGAAACAATCGTTTCCCAGAGCATAATCTGAGTAGCGTCCTGCTAAAAGCCTTGTTATCACTGGTGTTAAGTCTACAATGTGACCAGCACATGATTAAAGAAAAACGAAGACTGTTCCTTTTCTGAAGATAGAATTGCATTTATATGAGAATACGTTCCTAGGGCTCTAAGGGGAAAAATCATTCAGAGGGAATAAAAGGAAAGGCGTTGTTAAAGTTTCCTTAATGTTCCCTGTGAATGCAATATGCATTGCTTTACATTATTGGGGTTTTTTTTAACGTTAGTCTTGCACTATTGACCTTCAAATGGTGTTAATAAAGATACTTGCCCTGGCACAGACTTAGCTCAATCTGCGCGTGCCACCTATCCCCTCCCCCTGCTGCCTTCACATCCCCAAGCGAGGCTGCACCACAAGCAGCACACTCTTGGTTCTCGGGCTTTGGGGCTGGAGGTCGGGTTTAGGGGGAATGGGTCCTAGCTCCCCCAAGGAAGCCTGCAGCTTCATTCCCAGCCTGGCTCCTGGTGCCTGCGGTGGGGGTGGAGGGTGGTGGGACACTGGCTGGGCTCTCCCTAGGGGTGTTGTCAGCTAAGGCACAGCCCACGCAACTGCCCTTACCAGTGGACAAAAGCCACACAGGTAGTTTTGTCATTCGCTGAGATTGTATCTTTGGGCAACAGGGGCGATCAAACGAGGTGAGACTGGGTTTTAGAACTGCATTATTTGAAAGGTTGGGTGGGGGGAGAGAGGGTCACTGAGATCCCCGGAAGCAATATGCTGTGGGGAGAGTGGAGTTTCCATCTGTGTCCAGGGGAGCTAAGCGATTGTGGCCTTTGGTTGCACTAGCTGCAGAGCTAACCCCGGGAACCCCACTGCACCCAGGCCACTGGAGGCAGGTCCAGCCTCCTGCACCCCAGGACACGGTCTCCTGCTTTCCTCCATTCTCTTGCGATCCCGTGCCTGTTTCCCCAGTGTGAGACTAGAGTGTGCCTCAGTGGGGTGTGCCCCAAGGGGAAGCTCCTCCTGTCTCTACCTCATCTCAGAGGGTGCTGACATCCTTGCAGCTCCCTGCTGACACTGACCTTCAACGCTCCACGGGGTCACATACCCGGTGGCTCCAACATTGTGGTCTCTGCAAGGTCTAGCCCACCGTGTGGTAAACACAAGTTCAGCCCTGCCTAAAGTCAGTGTGTGTATGTGGAGGGAGGGGTCTATTGGAAGTTTTCGAGAACTTACCTTTTTTCCTCCCATTTAGGTATTTGTTGAAATCACTATGAAAAAAAGAAACCACTATGAACTCAGGCATGTTTTTAAAAAGCTTTATTTTTGAAAGGGAGAGAGACTGTCCATCTGTAATTCACTTCACAAGTGTCCACAACGTTTGTGGAGCTGGACCAGAGGCTGAAGCCAGGAGCCTGGAACTCCACCCACATCTCCTACAAGGGTGGCAGGGACCCAAGTACTTGGGTCATCATCTGCTGCCTCCCTGGGTGTGCATTAGCAGGAAGTTCGATTGGAATCAGAGTGGCTGGGTCTTGAACTGGACGCTCTTAGTAGGGGACGTGGGTGTCCCAAGCAGGGACTTGGCCACTGTGCCCAGTGCCTACCCCTACATGCACAAGCATTTCATGTTCTGTGTGATGAGACCTGAAGAACAGAATGCATCAAGCATTGTGGGAACCTCTCTATTGCATCCACTTTAGGGGTGAGGAAAGTCGGTCTTAACTTCACAATGGCTTAGGCAGGATCTGACTGTCTAGGTTGTTGCAAAGCTTGCCCCATGTCATGTAGCAGAACTGCTCCTGGCTGGGCAGTGCATGGGGTCTTCCCATTGCAGGAGTTCAGAGGACTCAACCCCACATGGACAGGGCCTCCCCCCTAGCTTCCCCTCCTGGCCCTCACCACAGTTTTGTTCTTTATTCATTTCTACTTGTGTGAAGTCAAGTTGGCCAACTTCACACACATCCCTTTTTTTTGGCTTGCATGTCCTCCCCCTACCCCATCTTAACCTCCTCGTGTCCACCCATCCGTCACCTTGTACCACACGGAGGGAGCTGAGTGCATCAGTGGACAAGAGAAATTTTTCACAAACCAGGCACACCTGGGGTAGTGACTATCCTAGTTGGAACATCAATCAGCAGACGAGTCCCCTGGTGCTATCTTTCCTTCTTGCTTTCCTCTAGTTGTAAATGCTGGATCAAAGCATAACAAGTCTCTGTTAATGTCTTCGCCCTTGCTTTTTAGTTTTAGTTAGCATGAGAAAAACTAGTCTAAGTACTGCTAGTTTCACATGGGATAAGGATTCATGAGAGCTTTGTAAGACCACACCTGGGTTCTTCGTGGGGCTATACAAGGTTGTGTATTCTTAAAGTGCATCATCCTAAAAGTGTGGATGATGGCTGTGGTGTCAGTTAACAAAATATCTCCGTTAAGCATCTTAATCTTTGGTCAATCTGTCGTGACACACATCAGCAGCTCCTGTCAGCTCAGGCAGGACCCCACAGATTGGAAGTGTCGGCACAGGACTTACCGGTTCACCCTCACGCTGGTCCCCTGCCGCTCTCTGTGGCAATGTGAGGTTACAGTGGTATGGATCGGCTCAGATCAATGACACTGTGAAATTTTGAATAAATGCCAGGCCCTGTGTGTGTGCAGATATCCTTGCAACAGTCACGTACTGACTTCTGTACATGGGACATATTGTTGCTTCCTGGTCATCAAACATTGGCTGATTAACATTAATATGGGACATAGCTGTCAATGTTCATGTCACATCAATTCCTATAATTTGGCTCCCTAAGCATTTCAATAAAAGATTGAGGCCACGAGCCTTGTAGGTCAACCTTCTTTGTCGGAGAAGGGGGCTTCCCTCTGGCCACTTGCTTTCACAGTCTGTGTCTGTCTCTTCTGGGTTCTCGATTGCATGTCATGCCCTCTCTAACCCTGTTCATACCACACTGGTCACAGTAGTTTGTGTGCATCAGACATTGCCTGAGAGGCCTGTGTCCCACGCAGGAGTGCCTGGGTTCGAGTCTCGGCTCTGATCCTGACCCCCAGCTTCCAGCTGGGACAGATCCTGGGATGTAGTGGGTGATGGGCTCCAAGTGATTGGGTCCCTGCCACCCAGTGGCAGGCCTGGATTGAGGTCCCAGTTTCTGGCTTCAGCGTGGCTCATTCCCAGCTGCCAAACACATTTGGGGAGTGAGTCAATGGATGGAGTGTTTTCTTTCCCTGCCTCTCTCTGATGTCCAAATAAGCAATTTTTTAACAGAGTATTTGGGGGTCCGCCTAGCCAGGTCCCTTGCAAACACCCACACAAAGCCACGCTGGAGGGCCACTGGCCTCTGCTCAGGTCCAGTGATGTCACCACTCTGGCTGTTTGCCACCCCCTGAGCCAGGCAGAGTTCCCACATGTGATCCCCAGCTTCCATTTGCATTCTGTGGCTGGCCTTACAATGACCTTACACAGTCCACACCGCTGAGGTGACCCAATTCAGTTTCCATGCTGCCCACCTGAGGTTGGTGTCAAACAGGGTAGTGAACAGGCTTGGTCCCCAGACACCAGTGGCCAGCCCTAGCCCCGCCTCCCCGTGCTTCCATATGGCCAGCTGCAAAGGCGGGGATTCCAGGTCCCCAGCATGGTGACCTTTTTGCTCCAACAGTTCTCAGAAGCTCTGGTCTCACAGCCGTGGTTTTCTTCTGAAGGATGTGAGTCACAAGCAAGTGTGCACAGTGGGCAGGGCTGTGGAGGCTCAGGTGCTGGGAGGTGGGCCCCTGGGACGTGGAAATGCCTTGATGTTTCCCCTGTGTCTTCCCAAGGAAATGATGTGTGTGTGTGTGTGTGTGTGTGCACGCGCGCATCTCTGGCATGTTTATGTCACCACCTGCTTTTATGAAGGAGATATCTACGTGTATACATGCACCTTGAGGTGACTGTGTCACCACCTGTGAATTTATATAGAAGCAGATTTGGAACTCCTGACTGACCTCAGCTCTGACTTTGACTGTGCAGGAGAGTCTATTCCCCCAGGTTCCCGTATGTATCTCACTTTCCCATTTGCAGCCTCACAGCCCCGCTGGTTTCCAGGACCCCCTGGAGTACCCAGTTCTGTGAGATCACCAAATCTATTTATCCCGAAGACTGTTCACCCCCTACAGCCTTCAGCCCTTCCTAACATCACCCAACCTGTATCTGTTCAAATTGGGGCACATAAAGATTGGCTGTTTGGGCCTGGCGCCGGGGCCTAGCAACTAAAGTCCTCTCCTTGAAAGCCCCGGGATCCCATATGGGCGCCGGTACTAATCCTGGCAGCTCCACTTTCCATCCAGCTCCCTGCTTGTGGCCTGGAAAAGCAGTCGAGGGTGGCCTAAAGCCTTGGGACCCTGCACCCTCATGGGAGACCTGGAGGAAGTTCCTGGCTCCTGGGGCTCTGGATCAGCGCAGTACCGGCCGTTGCGATCACTTGGGGAGTGAATCATCAGACAGAAGATCTTCCTCTCTGTCTCTCCTCCACTCTGTGTATTTGATTTGCAATTAAAAGATTGGCTGTTTATACTAGAAAGTTCTATGGACTTTTGGAAAACCTAGCGTGTCATTTAAACCCTCACTTTAGATTGCTTCATTGGTCTATGTCTCCTCCATTTAGTGCCACCACTGCCTCACCCCTCTGCCAGCCATGAATGGTTTTGCCATCTCCACAGATCCCAGCCTCTTTAGGTGTCATATACTTGGGTTTGTAAAAGACCATATATAGGGCCCAGTGTGGTGGCCTAGCAGCTGAAGTCCTCGCCTTGAACACGCTGGGATCCCATATGGCCCCGATTCCCTTCCAGCTCCCTGCTTGTGGCCTGGGAAAGCAGTGAGGATGGTCCAAAGCTTAGGGACTCAGCACCAACGTGGGAGACCTGGAAGAGGCTCCCGACTCCTGGCTTTGGAATGGCTCAGCTCCAGCCGCTTGGGGAGTGAATCATCGGACGGAAGTTCTTCCAATCTTTCACGCATGCTCCAGCCCAAGTCTCCCCATTAATATACAGCAAAAGGTTAGGATATTGGAGCTGAGTAGAAGTGACCCCAGTTCCCTGCCATTTAGTGCACCCAAGAACGCCTGGAATGCAGAGTCGGCGCAGAAGGTCAACACCCGCCATGATGATCTATCCGCCCCCACAGAGGCACCCTGAGAAGCTCCCCAAGATCAGCCCTCAGAGACCACATATTCCGGCAAGCTTCAGGAAGAACTCAGCCATTGATTCAAAAGGACCTTTGAATCCTTTAGTAACCCCTCCCTCATTCCTGTGTCACCACTCAAATGTAACATTTTTTTTTCCTATCCAAACCATTGACCAGTTTCTTATGCAGGGCTAGGAACCTCCCATTCCTCTCCCACCAAATTGAGACTACCACCAAGAGAACACTCTGCCCCAACTCAGCTCGAAGATGCAAACAGGAAAATGTCAACTCCTTTGGGCCTCCACAGTCACCTGACCTCATTCTTTGTGGATGCAGCTCGATCCGGGCCCCTGATGGTTGCCACTATACAGCCTGTGCGGTAGTGACCTTGGATTCTGTCCTTGAGGCACAGTGCCTCCTCCGGGAAACTGCTTCCCAGAGGGCTGATCTGTATGTGCTCATTTGGGCATTGACAGGGAAAACAAGCCAATATCTATACTGATTTCAAGTATGCTTTTCTCATTGCTCACTCACACTCAGCCATCTGGCAGGAGAGAGGATTCCTCACCACCAAGGGCAATCCTATCGTTAATGTCTCTCTGAGTAACAAATTTCTTCAAGTCCTCTCTCTCCCGGCACAGGTGGCAATTATTCACTGCCAGGGACATTAGTCTTCCACAAACCTGGTGGCAAAAGGCAACAGCAACTCTCATTAAACTTCAACAAGAGTGGCCACTCAGCCGCTGCCCTCATAATGTTCCTTTCTATCTCCCTTGAGCCTACCTACACTCAACAGGAATGACAGTACCTGCTCACCTCAGGGGGTCAGGCACATCCGGAGGGCTGGATCTTCACAGGTGCCAAGATTGCACTATCAATGATGCCCTGTCCATCCTCACTGATATCCCCAATTCTTTGCATGCGGGGCCAGATTCATTAGTCCAGTTTTTTACCCCATTATTCTTGCGTCCTAATCTGTGTGGACTTCTCAGGCAAACTCATACTTTGTGCCCAACTTGCTCCATTGTTGGCCTTCATTTCACAGGTCACCCAACAGGTCTCAGAGGCCTTACCTATCAGCTGGAAACTCCACATCCCATACCATCTCCAGTCCTCAGGAAACGGTGGCAAGAGCCAATGGAATTATCAAGGACCACCTCGCAAAATTATCCTTGGAGCTCATATCCTCGTGGGTGGATTTACTCTCTTGGACCCTAATGCACATCAGTGGCACCCCTAGCAAGCTCCTTGGATTAATCCCATTTGAGCTGCTGTATGGCCGGTCCTTCCTAGTTACCCATCAGCTCCCTATAAAGCCTCCTCCCTTAGCTAACTATTTACCTTATCAGATTTTAACTCACAAGCTTCTCCGAGAACACGCGGACAGATGCCTGCCACATCCCGACCTGAGCTCATCGGTGGATCTGGACACCCTTCCACTCCAACCGAAAGACTCGGTTCTGCTCAGGACTCTTCACCCAGACTCACTTCAGCCGTGGTGGACTGGGCCCCACATGGTTCTCTCAGAAGAAAATCTATAAAGCCTCACAGACCAGCTTCATCCAAATGTTGCTCCACCTGTACACTCCACTACCCACAGAACCTCTCCCAGATCTTGCCTAGGGATGATGCCTAGGGAACAGTTCCCACGCCCCAGATATCTGCAATGTCACTCTTCTTGTAAATGCATATGCATGTGGCCAAAGGAAGAACTCCATGTTTCCTAAAAGGCCTGGAGAACATGGAACGGATGTCTCCTCTTTACCTTTGTGTTCATCATTTTGGTGAACTAAATGCAAGATGGTGGCGCCAGCTGAAAGCAAGCCTCTTAATTGTAGTTGTCCTTCAATATTTTTGAGAGGCAGGTTTTCGAGAGAGATGGTTATTTCTTCCATCCTCTGGTTCATTTCCCAATTGGTTGCAATGGCAGGGCTGAGCCAATCCAAAGGCAGGAGCCAGGAGCTTCTTTCCAGTCTCCCATGTAGCTACAGGGGCCCAAGAAAGAACTTGAGCCATCTTCCACTGCTGGATTGGAAGTGGAACAACTGGGACTCCTAACTGGTGCTTCTATGGGATGCAGGTGCTGCAGGTGAAGGGTTAGCCTGCTGAGTCACGGTACTGGCCCTAATATACCTTTTCTTGTCATCTGGATTGTTCTCCAGAGTAATCTAACAATATTTGCAAACTTCATAGTCAGGCTGAGCTCCCCTGGGAGTTCCTCCCAAGTTTTCATTGGAAGACTCATGGTGTTTTGCACTTTGCACTCCTGTCTCTAACCCATTTGTGGCACCTGGCAGGGTCTGTCTCCAGGTTCACCTTTTGCCCATTGACCACGCGTGCGGCTGTTCCCAACACCACTTGTTGGAAAGACATCCTTTCTATGTTCCGCCCCTTTGAAGATCTCTGTGGTTGACGGTGGCGCCTGGCTCTTCCCCCAGTTCCCTCTCTACCCTGCCAGCTACTATACCTTATCTTCTGCCAGTCCCTGTTTTAAGTATGGCGAGTCTGGACATCAACTGCTGGGTGAGAATCCCCCAACGCTCACTCTTCTTCAATGGCACTGTGGCTACTTCAGGTCTCCTGCCTTCCGGTGGGTGGAAACATGAGAAGCAAACACAGGAATGTTTTGTTTTCCTATTGTTATTTTTTTGTTTTTATTGTGATTGTGTTGACTCTCTAGATCAGACTGTGAAAATCTGACATCTAACCAAAACGAGCCCTTCCATGCTGAACAGGAATTATGCATTTTATTGAAGGCTCATTTCATCAGAGCTTTGCAATTTATTTTTATTATTATTTTATATAATATTGCTTCAGCAGATCTGGGAAATAGGATGAGTGCTACCTGTCAACTGTGTGGGATTGACAGCTACAGAACACTTCCCAGCAACAGCCAGGCACACCGTCCCCCCAAGAAATGCGGGAAGTAGTCCAGCCTGGGGAATGCTTCCCCCACCCCAATCCCCCAATCCCAGGCCAGGAAGGAGGTATGTTTATCTGAGAATTCACGCAATTGGAGGAAAGCACAGGCCCTTGGATGGCTTGCTTTGTACACCCAACCAAGTCTTTTAAAAAGGAGTTGACAGCTTTTCCCAGACTTCCAAAAAACTTGAACAGGAGGAGGTAATACTTCCTAACTCCTGAGTTATTCCGACCCCAAAAATAAGAGCATCCCCAAGAAAAGAAAATCAACAGCTCAGGTGCCAGGACCAATGACTGCCCTCTTCCGGGCCCTTGCAAGACACGTAACATGGGGGCAACTTCTCAAGGGAGAGAGGGCCGAAGAGGGGTTGTGACCCACAAGCCTCCTGGCTGCCCCTGAGCTGCGCCGGCATAGAGCAGATGCTACAAGCCGAGGGGAGGCTCTGAGCCCTGGACTGTGGTGGGAACAAGCATTCAGCATCTGGGTCAGTCCCTGCAGGTGCTGGTCTGTGTGGCCTGACCCCACGGAAACAGTAGGGAAGGATCTGCAAGCAGCTTCCACCTTTTGTACTTCTCTCTGACATTGTCTGAGCGCTCCGGCTCCCTTCGCTACATCGGAGCCCTGGACTGGGATGCGATCACATTTGTCTAGCTCTGTGCAGTTGCGTGCACTTGGTTGTCAACATCCTTGCTGTCAGAAAAGACAGGGATGTGGGGAGAAAGGGAAGCCCTCTAAACATGGCAGATGGGAATGTGAATTGGCGGTGGAAGTGGAGAATGAAGTGAGGGGTTCTCAGCACCTAGAGACAGCATTGTGGGGGCCCAGCAAGCCCCGTCAAAGAGCAGCCGTGGCCCCTGTGCTCACTGCGGCACAGCTCACCACCGCCAAGACGCACAATCAGTTGCGGTGTCCATCAACACCGGAACACAGTGGCCAAGGTGTGGAATCGACAGCCGTGTCTGCCAACTGCCAAATAGACTTAAAATGAAAGTCTGGGCTGCTTGCTGCAGCCTAACTCAGCCAGGGGTCTTGTGACCATTTGGGAAGAGAACCAACAGATGGAAGATCTTTTTCCCTTTCTGTTATCCTTTCAAATAAATAAATATATGTAAAGAAAAGAAAAACATGGTCTACATATACACCATGGAATACTATTCAGCTATAATACAGAATGAACTCCTGTCATCTGCAGTGAAACAGATGGAAGGGAAGGGAGGACACAGAAAGATGAATAAACACTACATACTCTCTCTCCATCTGGGGGAGCCGAGAAAACCTCCACATGAGCACTGAGTAGTAAGCACTAAAGGCTGGGAGAAATGGGAGGGACAGCAGAAGCCCAGGACACCACTGAGGTGCCTGACCGACCAAATATTAGTCAAACCCGGCTGATTGGCCAAGGAACAGCCGCCAACCTGGCCTGCAATGGCTCCCACAGAGAGGACTCCGGGTGTCTCAGCACCCCAAAGAAGAAAGGACGAGTGCTCTGGGGGGCAGGGCAGAGTGGAAGGCCGCAAGCTCTGAGCAGGGGAGAAGAACCCTGGGCCTGGAAGTGGAGGTTTCAGAACTGAGTCCCTCTCTCAGGCAGAGGGATTGAGTGGAAGAGGAAGGGTGAGGCCAAGGGCTTGGGGTCGACAGAGAGACCCCAAGCTGTGGTGCAGAGGAAGGAAGAAAGTTTAACCTGAAGGGCCCCTGGCAGGGGCAGGAGGTCATGAGGAAGTCCGGTTCCTGTGCCCTCTTTGTGCCCGGAAGATGAGGAAGAAAACGACAAAGAGTAGAAGAAAAGAAGTAATACAACTAGAGAGGAGCTGGGTCACCCCTGCCCCACCATGTCCAGGAGGCGGGCCTGGAGCAGCTGGCCCCTCCACAAGGAGGTTGCCGCCACATGAAAACCAAGTGAGGGTTCTTCTGGCAAACCAGCAGGACTGGGATCCCTGGGCATATGGTAAGGGTATCGCACCCAACCTGCCCCTGCCAGCCTGTCAGCCCAGCTTCAGGCACTGAAACCAACAGATGGGGAAGACACAAGCCGTCAAGGGGGACCCGCAGCCTTCACTGGCACCACTTTCTTCCATGTCACCTACATGCATGCCTTGCCTTGCCCTCAGGCATACTGGGCACAGTCTCAGCCATCCACCTGCTCTGAGCATGGTCACCAGCATAGCCATGCAAAAGTCCTGGTCTAGTTCTGTCTGCTGCACTTGGCACTGGGCTTGGAGGGAAAGAAGGTTCTCAGCACCCATAGACAGTTTCTAGAGCCTGCCGGGAGGGTCCCTGGGGACAGTGACAGCCCAGAGGGGTTCAGCTGCCCAGAATGCTCCCAGGGTCACCCTTAGAAGTACTCCAGGACCTTTCTGCAGCAGTGCCAGTGCCACTCACGGGACAACTGATAGGGTTAATTGTCAGGGTGAATGTATTCCTGGAACTCTGGGATCTCCTAAGAAACACCTGCATCCTGTCATGGGAAAAACCCTGCTTTCTGAAACACTGGGAAGCAAACAGGAGATAGGAATGTTCTTGGGGTTTTTATAATTCCCAGGAAGGACAATTACCTTCGAGGTATGCTATTTATGTCTACACTGAAGTGATAGGATTGGAATCCTGAGCTTTTGCACATTGTAAATCTATATTGAAGTAATTGGATCAGTGATGGCGACCATGGTAACCAAAGAAGGAAAAAGTTCACCTCCAATAAAACCCGGAACAGATGGGGGAATCTGGTGGGCCCCACAGACAGTGCACCAATGAGAGGCACAGACCCATATCCCCCCACCAATAAGGGCCGAGGTGACCCCCATTTCAGCTTCCGTGTCAAAGAGAGTTTAAAAAGCACTTCCCCGTCTCTTCCATGCTCTTCTTCCTCTGCAGCCCACTCCTTCACGTCTGTCTGTCCTTTCTGCTGCATGGGGAAGGGAAGTCCATGACCGTGTTTCCCTGAAATAAAGGCTATCTAAATTATTTTCATGTATTCGGCTGAGTCATTCTTTCCCTGGTGGTCAGCGAATCTAACATTTTGGCAAGTGGTGAATCTAACAATCAGAATCTTAAATATTGTAAATTTTTGTCTGCTCTATGTCACAAGATAACCCCGTTATATATTTAACCCAATATCATGTAGCTATTAATTTTCCCATAGATACTTGCTATAAAAACCACACACTTATTTTGTTCAAGGTGCAAGAAATTGCCCCCAGACTGGAAATTAAAATCATTTCACTAGCCTTGGAGTCTCACTCAATTTCATTAAACCCCAACAGACGACACTGCCTACATGGGGACCCTCGGCTCCATCCTGGCCGGTCCGACCTCCCTTCACAGGCTTCGTCGTCAGACGAAACTGACCAAGATGTCCTGCAGCCCAGCCAGGATATGGAGCCAGGTCACAGAGTCCCATGGAGGACTTGGACAGGAGAAGGGCAATGGGTCGAGGCTACTGCGCACCAGGGCAGCATGCGGCTTCCCCACTCTCCTTGCTAGAGCTTCCCCAGGGATTGCTCCTGTACCAGCTGCCCCTCTAGGACCCAGTATCATGGAGAGACCAAGAAGGAATTAGGCTGCATCCATCAGGGGCCCTTTGCCTTCCTGCCCCACCTGCCCTTCCTGCCCTACACTCCCAGACCCAGTTCCCTAGTACCCCCGTGTGGGCCCCTCACCAGCTCCTCCTCTACCTCCAGGCTGGTGAAGAACCTCCTCCAGTGGATACCTCGCCCCCTTGCCTTTGCCACCTGTGCCATCATCACCTCAAATCCAATGTGTAGCCGCCTTCCTGTTGGCCTCTTTCCTGCCGCTTCCCCCAAGCCTGAGATGCTGGAACTGTTCAGTTGATTATCCTTACTCATCGGTGCAGACAGGTCCTGCAGAAGCTCAGCAGGCAGCCCCACCCAGGGCAGCCACTCCTGTGGCCATGTCACCCTGACTGAAGCTACACCTGCTGAGGGCATCTCCACTCCACACCTTTGGACTATCTGAGGCAAACCACACACAACCCCCCCACCCCGCCCCCGCAAGCGCCCTCCCCATCAGAGGGGAGGGTCAGGCCTACAGGAAAGCATCCCTGCAGCCAAGGGCAGCTTTTGGCCTAGGATGGTAGGATGGGTCACGTTTCGGGCGTCCTGCTTTTCAAAGGGAGGAAAAGGTCCCAAGCAGAACAGGAAGATTTCCTGTTGTTCAGGTCAGAGATTCTTTGACAGGGAAATAAGCAAAGCTGCATTTCAGTTATTGGAAACATATTACATAAGTAACTTCCCAACCTGGGGCCCAGCATGTGTAAAGGGCTGCAGCCTGACAATAAGAGAAAAAGCTGGACAAGCCGGACATCAACATTCTTCTCAGATCAGCAGACCCAAGGTCACGGGCAAGGCCCTCCTCCAGAAACTGGCATGATGAAGGATCATGGCTGCTGCTAGGGCTGGAAAGCAGGTAGAACGAACATGCAGAGTAGCCATTAGGGGAACCTGGGCCCTCGTGGGGACGAGGTGGGGACCTCAAAACTCCCCAGAGAGGCAGTCGGGTTTTAAACTAAGGATTAACATTTTCACATGTTACAAATGTATACTCATTTTATTTGAAAGAGAGAGACACAGGGAGCTAGACTAAGAGATTTTCCTTCCTCTGGCCCACTCCCCAGCTGCCTGCAACTGCAGGGGTTGACTCAGAGTTCAGCAGGAGCCTGGCACTGGCCTGGGTCTCCTGCGCGGCCGACAGGGCCATCGAATGCTGCACCCTCCCCTCCCTCACCCGTGTGTGCATTAGCAGATACTGCATTGGAAGTGGGGGAGCCGGGACTTCCGCCAGGTCCTCTGGTAGGAGACCCTAAGTCTCAATCAGCTGCTTAATCCCTACATTAACGCCAGCCCTCCAGGAGAACAGTCTCTAGTGCCTCCTCAGGCTCTGATGCATCCCAGAACCTGATCACCTGATCGCCGCCCCAGGGCCAAGAGCCAGGTAAATCTCCCTTTGTAATGGCAGCAATAGGGGAAGATCAGACACCACCGCCAAGCAGGCCGGAGCCCAGGTTTTCCCAGAGCCTGATCCACACAGGTTCTACAAGTAGTTAAATAGAGCTCCTTCTAGCTAGAGATGTAGAGGGGACACATCGAAGCAACTGCAGCTTTCACAGTCCAGGGCCTGCGTCTGCCTGACGGACACCTCCCAGGAGAGAGACTGAAGAACCTAGGTGATTTCAGCCTTTTGTGATTTCTACCTTAGTTGCTTGGCTGGGGGCTGTGTGATCTCCAGGCCTGACAGTCTATGTGACACCCATAGACTGTGGCAGGACACCTGGCAGGTCACGTAGGCAGACTACTCCTCAGGTAGAAGGTGCCTGGTGTTTGATAAGACCCACTACCCTATAGCTCATCAATTTGTATTTTTTGAAAGTTGCTTGCTTCAAACCCACCAATAGAAGCCTGCTAAATCATGTCTTAATCAATAGCCTGAAATGTATTAAGAACCCTGTGCTGTTCAACCAGGGGGGCGGTTCTCTGGCTCTTTTTCCTGCCCTGCTGTTCCCGCAGCAGCCTCGTCTGCGGCTGCCCCTCCCCCGCCCAGCCCTGCTGGGCTGGGGGTGGTGGTGGCTGGGAGACCTAGGTTAACCTGAATAAACTGCCCTTTATGCCTTAGCACAGACTTCAGAGACTCAATGATTTTCTGGGGATCTGAAAACCTGGCGCAACAAGATGGCACCCCTCTCCAGCTGCAGTGGCAGCCTCTGAACACAACCTTGTGGAATTGAGCATCTTAGAGCATACCCACATCTCAGGCCTCGAGGACAAGGACAGCAAAATAGCGATTCCACACGACGCTTCAAGCTGCTGTCCATCTTGCTGTTGTCGGAGCACCCATGACCTAGTCTCCAGTTAAAGCAACCCAGAGCCCCTGTCTAAGGCTGCCGACCCAACTTCACAATGAGAAAACAAGAACGCCCCCCCCCCCCGCCCCGCCAAGTGCAAGGACTGTGTGCAGATGCCTGGTGAGCCACAGAACTGTGCTGATGTGTAAAAGGTGGAGGGGTTACTGTTGAATCTAAGGCTGGCTGTGATCCATCAGAGAGCCCCAATAACGTTTATGGGAAGTGTGCATTAAGAAACTAAACAACATGAATACACTTCTCATTTTGTTTTCCCCCAAACAAACCTATACTGGCTTTTCTTACCAGTCTTGAACAGCTTTCCAGTTTGAGGTGCTAAGAAAGTTAAAGACATCCGTCTGAAGAGAAACTTTCAGTGCCTTGTGAATTTTGCTGAAACTGAAGAATCAGCAGCGCCCAGAGTCTGGCAGAGCTGGGGTGAGGGGTGGGGGTGATGGGGAGGAGGATGGTGACGTCATTGATGCTTTACCAGTGCAAAGCCCCTTGTTTGAGGGATAGGGTATTGCTTGAGGGGCTTAGGAAGCCTCGCTCTCATTCATGCCCTCCTTGAGAAGGGCTGACAATGACCTGTGACAGCCATAGTCACGCACCAGTCCACTGGGCGCCTCACTTCTGACTGGGACAACTACACGGGTACAAGCATCCTCACTCAGTAGCTGGCTCCGTGACAGGAACAGAGCTTCCCATGGAAACTTTTGAAATGGGGAGGATCGCAAACCACTCCCACCCCCCAAGCGATTCTTCCAGGACTCACACAACACAAATGCCAATATGGGCCCCATCAGTGCGGTCTTGAAAACAGAGCACGCCTCCAAAGAGTGCCCGCACCAAGCGGGAGCAAAGGCCATGGGAGTGTGGTTTGGATGCCCAAGGCATTCTCATTGTTGATTATCTGGAGCAACTACAAGGATAAACTCCCCGCCAGGACTGTTGGGAAGTATTGTGACAAAACTAGACTGTGTTAGCAAAGAAACCCCACCACCACTACCATCACCTACATTCATTCTTGCCACGACATTTCTAAACCGAAAAACAAGCTGGAACAGTTTTAGTGGAAAAGCTGTAGCAGTCCACCTTACTGGCTCCATATGACTTTTCATTTCCTAATCTTAAAAAAAAAAAAAAAAAAAAAAAAAAAACTTCTTTTTAAAACAAAAATTTTAAAGGCAGCTAGATAGATAGCTCTCATTGGTTGCTTCGCACCCCCAAGTGTTCATAGTAGCCATGGCCCAGCCAGACAAGGTGAGCCAGGAGGTAGGAATTCCTGTTTGGATTTCCCATGTGGGTGGCAGAATTCCAAGTACATGAGCCGTCTCACCTGCTGCTGACCCCGGGGAAGGAGGTAGTGGAGAGGGGGGCACTCAGTCGACGATGACAGCTGGGAGTGGAGCCAGGAGTAGAATCCAGACACCCTGGAAAGGGTTGATGCACACATCCCTTAGCAGCTTCCCAACTGCTGTGCCAAACACCTGCCCCTGAAATTGACGCTCACTCATTTGTGCTTCCTTAGTCCATGACAGAAAGACTGCATGGACAAGGTTCAACTCCCAGGGTCCTCGGCTCTTATAGGAAAGGGCTAGGGCTGATAGTCTCTTTGGGGTCTTGAACTTGATGCAGCTTATGTTTGACCCCATTTACATACTGGACTTTTTTTTTTTTTTTGACATTTCCTATCACAGGGAGTGGGACTTCTTTGGGTCACACAACTGTTATATTATTCAGAGGGTCTCTACCAGATGCGAGGTCAGCCATCTATCTTTAGGAACCCCCTTGGGTTTGTAGAATTTGAAAACAAAATGGAGTTAACATGACTCATTGCTAATTGCAATACTTTGCACTTGTGTAACTTCTGCTTTGCTTGCTTGGCTATGAAACTAGGCAAGACTGTGTGAGCTCGCAGGCCAAGGCAACTATGTGACCTTCAGCATGGATAGTTCTCAGTTCCCAGGAATCAGGGTCTGAGTTGGTTATCTCACAGGTGGCTTTAAGGCTTAAGTCTGGTTATCTTGACTACTAGACTGGAGAAGAGCCAGGCACAGGCTGTCCAGCCACCAGTTTTTGTAAGCTACCCCTATGAAAACCCTATGAATGTGCTATCCGGGGCTGTACTCTGCTAAGGGGTGTTGCTCCTGGTTGTATGCCTCTGCCTGTAGGCATCATCTTTTTAGGAGCACCGTATGACTGAGGGGGCAGGTATATCTCACCCACCTGGAAAGCTGGTGAAATCGTGAATAAGACTGAAGATCCAGAAGGGTCAGTTTCTAGGGGGAGGGTGGGCAGGGAGGGTGAGTGAGTAAGGTACTTGAAATGGATCATCATCTCCAAAGGAAAAAGTTTTGAAAACACAGAACTGTCAAAAAGAGGACAGGAAGTTGACCAGTCACCCTCATTTACCCCTGGAGCCCATAGTCCTAGGCTGCTTTAAGAGAGAGAGACCAGGGAAGATAAAAATCAAAGAACATTGCTGCTTGGGAGAGAGACACAGGGACGGGGTAGTGGGAACCTCAGAGATCCTTGTGTTCCATGGCTGCTGTCACTGTCCCCACCCCCAGGACTTTGTCATTGTCTGCAGGAGTTCCAGCACCCACTCTCACCTTCCACCTCCCCATGCATCTAACACCTTCCTCACCCTCCTCACCATAGCCAAGCAGTGAAGCTGCATACCTGCCTCGCAATTCCTTCTCGCCCTCCCATCGGGTCTCGCACCCTCCACCGCTACCACACCAAGCAGTTTTGCCCACTCCCACTGGCCTGGGAAGCCCATCCCTGAGCTAACCCCACAGCAGCCGCACCTGACTCATCAGCTGCTTCCCTGGTCTCTGACGATTGACAGTGTTACATTTTCAGTACCCGACTTGTAAAAATCTCAGCGTCAACTTGCTAGCCATTTGACTCAACAATTTCTCTCTCTCTCTCTCTCTCTCTCTCTCTCTCTCTCTCTCTCTCTCTCTCTCTCACACACACACACACACACACACACACACACACACAAGCACTCACTTTAGGAATTTTCATGGAAACGTGAAAACATATTCCCCCAAAATGATTTTATACGAAATGTTCTCAGCAGAATTACCCCCCAAGACCTAAAACACAGAGATTCAAGTGTCCATCAATGAAACCCAATCGGAGACAACCACACCTTGGGGCGCTGGCCAGTAGTGAAGACCATGGATATAATGGACGTGGATTTCAAGACTGTAGTGTAAGTGAAAGAGGGACTCCCAACCCTATTTCTTTCACAGCTCCTGTGTAGGCAGTGTCTGGAAGGATACTCAGACAAAAAAACCTCGGAAACATTTCTCCATCAGGTAAATTACAGGATTTAATTTAGCTGCTTCGACACAGCTCAGGGAACAGAGTTAACCCCAAGCCACAGCTCATTTCTACGCATGACATGAAGTCCTCCCTTTCCCACCCCAGTACACACACACACACACACACATCCATGCGAAACATTTCTGAAATCACCTCTGGCAGGGGGAATGGTGCTGGTAGGGAACCAGGACAAATATCACCCAAATTTTCTTGACTTCTACACAGAGCTTTGGGCACTTTACACATCTCATAATGCAGTGGCTTGCCTCTTTATGGAAAACACTAGAATTTCTCAACATTTCCTTCCCGCTTTACCCATCAATAACACTCTATCAAAAATGTTCCTCGGCAGGGTCTACATGGCTAACAATAGGTATTTGCTACTTAAATTGGCTTTTTCTTTTCTTAGGAGAATGGACTAACTGAATACATGAGCACAAGAAAATGTTGCTGTATCATAAAATTTTACATATAGGAATTCTTCAGCTCAAAGGGTTTTTTTGCGTGTTAAAATTTTGTTCAGCTGCAGGGTGTTGTCAGTATAAGCCAAAATTACCAACTCTTATTATTCAGCATAACATTTGAAGGAAATTCTCTTTAAAATGAAAAATCTCTTCCATTTTGAGATTGAACCTAATCTGACCTAATATGATGAGGACTTTACATCTGAGACACAACTTATAATGAATTGTGATGAATACAACCTTGCTAGGATAGGAGGTTGTATAGCTTATAGCCTTATAGCTCTAGGACTTCTTGTAAGAATTTGAATGTGACCTAAGACCTTCCAGAAATCCTCCTCTCTCAAAAACTAAGAAATTTTGCCTCCCCCCAAAATAATAAAGTCATCATTAATTTTTTTCAGAATTCTGGAATTAACCAAACACTTGCAGAAACCCAGGGGACCTTAAGCCAGACCAAAAAAAAAAAAAAAAAAAAGCTGAATTTCAGAATGGTAAGTCTGGGGCCCATTTTCCCAAGTCCAACTTGCCACTCTACAGGTCCGCAGTTCACAGTCATAACGAGACGAACAATCAGGGTGTGAGCCTCCCAGCCTTACCCCTAGACAATGACCATTTAGGTAGCAGTACAGGGTGTGAGCCTCCCAGCCTTATCCCCATATACAATGACCATTTCTTTTGAGTGTCTGCCTCAGACAAGGTTGAGGTCAAGGTCAAAGACAGGCTAGATGGTGGGGGTCTTGTGGAGAAACAGCAAAGAGTACAATGATCCCTGGCCCCAACGGTCAACGATGCTCACAGGCCACCTATTGGTGGATACTGGAAGTGGTTGACAATTTCCTCTAGAGTCAAACAGCAGATGAAGCAAAGAATATTAAAGCAAGGCTGGGCTGCGAGATGTTGGAAGGAGCACATCCCTGGGTATCTAGAAAATGCACAAGGCACACCACTGTCTGAGTGGAGGGGCTCCCCGTGCCTAAACCATCCTCATAAACACAACAGCTTATACCTCTCAATTTTACTCCTTGAGATGTTGCACTAGAAAGACATCCAAAAGCATCACTGACCCCAGGAGGTGCTCTGAGGAAACCCCCCACATACACATCTGCACAAGCTGATAGCACAAGGAAAACCCCACAACAAGGATCAAAGTGGATTTGAGTAGGAAGAAAGAAGTCAGTAACCCTGTAGATTAGTGAATGAAGATTATTCAGCCTGATGAGTAACAGAGCTCTTGGAAAAAAATCAATGGGACACCATCAATCATCCTAACCTACTCACAGAGGCCAAGGAACATCTATCAACAGGGGAAAAAGGCATCAAGTATATGTGAATTAGAGCTCAAAACTGCTCACATTTTTTAAGCATTTTAATCAAAATATGCAAATTAAGCAAAATATGTGTGGCCTAGCCATTAAGCTGCTAGTTAGGACATCCAATTCCCACCTTGGAACAGTTGGATTTGATCCCAAGTCTGGTCCTTGATTTCAGCTTCCTGCGAATACCCTGAGAAGGAGCAATGTCAGCTTAGGTCGTTGGCTTCTTGCCACCCACATGACCCACATGGGAGCCTTGCGTTGACTTTCCGAGTTCCCAACTTTGGTCCTAGAGTTGTGACAGGCATTTTGGGAGTGAACTAGCAGATGGAAGAGTGTACACTGTCTCTTCGATAATTAGAAAGTATGCCTGAAAGTCTAGTATACTCCAAGTGTGTGAGGTCACATCAAAATCAATTGAAGATGAGAAACAGAGGAACCATGAGAGCATCATGACCAAGGAACTGTTGATAGGCTTAACACTGTAGGACTACATATTTTTCTGACAGAAAAGTGCCATCAGTAACATCAAGAAATTGGAAACTTCACACATTTGCTTGTGCAAATACAAAAGAAATTGGGCAGTTTCTTAGGAAGTCAAGCCTAAGGTACCATATGGTCCAGAAAATCTGCTCCTAGGTATATACCCAGATGACCTAAAATCATGTTCATATAAAAATCTATATGTGAATGGTCATGGCAGCAATACCCATAATATCCAAAAGCGGAAGTGACCCACTAGGCCATCCACAGGTAATAGAAAAGCAAGCTGTGTTGTATTTACCCAACAGCTATTGACTCATCAAGATAGAGTGCTCAAGGGTGCTCTACCAGAAATGACCTTGAAGCTGTGTGCTTCCTGCAAGCAGTCACACATGAAAGATGACACATGGATGGCTCCATTTCCACAAAATGCCCTTGAAAACAGGAAGTAGGTAAGGGACGGCCAGGGTAAGCAGGTGAAGAGAATGAGATGCACTGGCAAGGAATAGAAGTTCCTCTTGGGTTAATGAGACATGGACTGAAGTTACTTGACTGTGAAGCCTGAGTACACCAAACCCCACTGAACTGCACACTTGAAAAGGGGGCACTTAAGGCATGTGAATTGTCTCAATAGAACATTGGTACTGCCGTGGTGTACTAGACACATTACAGCCACTGTTCCCGAGTCAACTAACACTTCAGCTCCCCGCCCCCCAGTGACTTCCATGGAGCAGGTTGAGGGGGTGATCCTGGGGGCTTAATCCAAGACTTTGGCTAGATCCCCCTGTGATGTCTGTAACTGCGGGGCAGGGAAATTCCTCCTCCCCTCCCAAGTAGTAATCCCCCAAGGGAACTTCTGTTCCAATGAATTACCGCCCAAGCCCAACCCATGATTCCCTGTTTGCAGACTCTTTAACCGTTAGTGCAAAACATTCAGAAAACAAGTTCATATGTACTGAGCATGTACAGACTTTTTTGGGTCATTATTCCCTAAACAACACCATGTAACACACTTTCCATTGTATTTTTCCCTGTATCTAATATTATAATTACCCAGACATGACTTAAGATATTGGGGGAGAATTGCATGGTTTCTTGACAAATACGCTGCCATTTTATATGAGAAACTAGAGCATGTGTGGGTCTGGGTATCTGTTGGGGCACAGAAAGGGCGGCCCTGGAGCCAGTGTGGCTGGTCCAGGCCATGCAGGAATAGCTGAATTGTTTTGTTCACATTCCTGCAGCAAGATTCTGGGCAATGCCTTTCCAGGTGCTCCCCAAGTCAGATCAGAGCTTGAGGAGGTGTGACAGTGGGTGCCTGAGGGGAGGGAGTGATAGCTTTGTTTGGAAGGAGAACTGGAAGCCTGCTGTCTGCCATCACAACCACCTAAGGATGACCCTCCACCCCTCTGTTCCTCCATCCTCTATCCTGTGGGGCCTGCTGACTGCTGTGACTGTGACAGGCATCTCAAAAGCACCACCTACAGAACTGATCAACTCTGAAGTGCTGGGAGCATTAGCAAGACCTGGGGTGCTGGTGGCCTTTAGGGCACATGGAAGATCAAGAATCCGAGAAGATAGGCCTTTCGCTTTCCCACGAGCCAGGGGCCAACACTGCCTTACATGGCCACAGTCCATTTTGAGAAGTGGTGTGGGCAGGACAGGGGCTGTGACTTCAATTTTCATAGTTTCAAGGCACTAAAATCAGAGCAAGTCAGTGGCTGGCAAAGTGCTGCCTCACGGAGGGAGGGGATGCAGCTGGATCCCTGGACACGGAGATTCCTGAACACCTGACACCCCGGGATCATGCCTAGGCTACAGCCAAGGGCTCTGCTCCTTTCCCAGAATGGCCCATCCACTGGTGGCTGCAGGGAGGTGTTTCATGTCCTGGAAGAGGTACCTGGCCCTCCATCCAGACTCAGCTCTTGGTTCTGCCTTTCAAGCCCTGTCCCCAGATGTGAAGCCACTCCCCCACCCTAACCCTCAGAATCACATCCCATGCAGCTAAAGAAGGACCAGGTTCCACTCTGGTGTCCATCCCCACTGCACAAGACCCCACGGACTGCCCTGCAGGGAGGCTTCTCTGGGATCAGGTGACCAGTCCCAGCGCTCAACTCCCAACTGCCAGAACCCAGACATTCCAAACCAACTGCCCCTGGAACAGTTGCCTTAGGAATCTGAATGGGCTTCAACTGACACGAGACTGGGCATGAGCAGTGAGGAATCAACAGCCCAATGTGTGACTCAGCCAGTCTCAGTCCCCTGCATCTCATTTTCCAGCGAGCTGAGCAGCTGGGTGACAGTCCAGCTGAGAAAGGGCAGTGGCCACACCAGCTCCGAGGGAGTGCCTCCTGGCTCCCGGCTCCTCCTCCAGAGCCCCGTCCTTGCCAAGCACACATCCATGTGTGAGAGCTCCACATCCACGAGGCTGGCAGAGAGGCACCAGGCAGGGAGGACAGTTTGCATCTCCTCCTGGCATGGGGCCAGAAGCCTGTTTCCAGTTGATGGGCCCAGGGACTGTATCTCTTCTACCAGGTGGCTTTGCCACCATCTCTGGAATGTGCTTTTCCCTAGTCTGTCTTTGAGCCGTGATCCTGGAAAACACACTGAAAGCAGACAGCACTGTTGACGGGTTCACCAGAAGCCATGGCAAGGAGTCAATCAAGGCTTATTCCAGCTCCTGCTTCTCCCGTTCACCCACTACTTCAAATAATGGGGTTGAATGGGTGGGATTGTTGGGGTGCACACTTAGGATGCCAGCAGTAAAGTTACAGCAGACACAGTCTGTTAAGAACAAACATGGAACAGCAGCCAGGCAAAGACATGGAGCCTGGGCCTGTGAACTTGGGAAGCTAACTTGGGAAGCTGACTTAACCTGTCTGTCCCCTGCTGCTGTGCTGGGACAGGAATGTGTCAGCAGGGCATGCCTGTCTGTGTGAGGCTACGAGGGGGAACAAAAACAAATGGCCAGAAGCCCATCAGGGAGAGGTTTGCTGTTCCCCAAGGCTTACACGGATGCTCGGTGTCTGGGGCAGCAGCCAGACATGTGGGCATTGCCTGAGGAGGGGCACAAGAAGGCCCCACTCAGGGAGGATGGGAGGTGAATTTGCCACCTTCACATACCTTCACATGCCTACCATGTGTCTGGTCTCATCCCCTGGCTCACTTTCCTGGGTCTTGGCATGAGACCCCTATTCTGGAGGGAGCCAGTAGTCCTTCCCTCACCCTTCGTAGGAGTTTGAGACTCCAGCCTCAGGGTGGGTTGGAGGAGAGTCTTGTGCTGGGCACCCCGCATGCAGGCTGGGACTCTGTTCGGGTGTCCCTGTGCCACTGTTTGTGGGGTTGCTCTTTGCAGCACTGACAGTTGAGCTTCACGGTCCTGCTCCTTCCTTGGCTGTGGAGGAACCCGGCTCAGACTGCATCAGACCCAATCTTCTTTAGCTTGTGTGGGAGGAGGGGACATACTACCCCCAGCAGAGGGACAGTGGCTGGTGGCAGGGTGGGGCTGGGTTTCATCTGGCACAGAAATTAGACCACAAGGAAGTCTGATGTCTTTGGAAGTACCTCGGGCGGCTCTATTGGTCTGACCAGTACTAGTGAGTTCTGGTTAGTCCCAGTTGGCCAACTTGTAGACTACAAGGAATAGGGTAGCTTGTTGGGTGTGGGAACTTGGGAAGCTGACTTCCCAAGTTGGGAAGTTGGGAAGGTGGAGAGGCCCAGAGCCAGGCTGCAGGCATTGCCCCAGCCAGACTCAGAAAGTGGCTGGAAGAAGGGCAGGTTGTAAGAAGGGGAGCCCGTCTCTCTAGGGGCTTCCTAAAGTCCTCACTGCCTGGCGGCCATCCCTTTGACACGAGCCCAGTGTTCCCCTACACTGGAGTCCCACTTTCTATTTTAAAAACCAAATTTTGGTACAAAATGCTCTCTAAAAACAAGTCACCATAGGCAGGACCGGTAGCAAGTTGTAGTTCACATGTTCCGACAACTGCTTGATGGGTCTTCACCCCAGGGAGGCAGACCAGCTCCATTAGTCCCTCATTCCACCCACCCCACCCCGTGCTACACTGCACATCCTGTCCTTTCTTAGGAAATGAGGATCAGCAGCCAGTGTGTGGGACAAGATAGCAGCCTGCACCAAGCAGCTGCCCCGGACAGGGATACGTGGCATGGGGGAGAGCCGTGGCTTTGGTGGCCAGTCACCAGCCACTGACTAAAGCCCAGACCATTGGTGGAGAGGGAAAAGGCAGCCCCAGGGTGCAGATCTCTGCACCGGAGCAGGTGCCTTGCTCAGGCCTCCTAAGAAGTCCTGGCAGTGCCCGACTACTGGCTCTGAAGCCCGAGGCTTCACATTTACCCTCCCAACTGCGGGTCTGTTCCATTCCGGTTTACCCCCATCATTCAGTGCCTGTGTCCAGGCTTAAGTCCTGGGAAACCCAAGCGAATTGGGTCCATCCCGGTAGGATTCACAACCAGCGGCCAACATTGTAACCAGCATTGGCAATGGTGCTGAATTGGACAAAGAACTTGGGCTTAGCCGGGGAGTACTGGCGGCAGAGGAGAACTGGTTGAGAGAGCAGAGCCTGGGGTGGGGAAGCAGGCCAGCACTAGGGGACACACACTAGAGGCCGTGGGAATCTCTGACTTATGACCACTTCTCTCCCTTGCCCTGCGGAGATCATGCAAACCACAGCGAGAGCGAGGCCATGACTTCAACGGCAAATGCTAGAAGGGCCAAGTGCAGTGCCCAGCCAGCCTCAGCAGCTTTTTTTCTCCAACTGCAGTCTCACCGTTTCTCTGGGTTTGACAAGGTGCCCAAGCCTGGGAGGCTCTGCAGGCTTGCTTAGTTGCAGGAGCTCAGCCTAGATGCCCACCTTGGCTTGGTTCCTTGCTCCGTCCCGCCCATACCCCATCCCTGCCATTCCCCAATCCAGTTACTCCAGGTGCAGACCCCGGGAGGCTGTGGTGCTATCTCCACCCATGGGAGACAATTGGAAGGAGTTCCCACTATTGGCCGACATGAGGTCCGAGCTGCTCGAAAACTAATACTGGAGGGACAAGGGCTGATTTAGGGGAGCAGATATATCTAAGAAGCCAGCACTCCTGGGGGAAGGTAGACTTCTTCAGTCCCAGATGGCAAGTAGCAGGGGTCCTTTCAAAAGGAGATAAAGGGAAGTCAGGAACAGGGATAGCGCGAGCTGGGTGCTGGCTGTGGCTGGGTGCTGAGGAGCAGCTGGAGTCGCAGTGGCCAGGCCGGTCCCCTGGCCGTGCTCACCGGGGTGGGGGTGGAACTGGGACTGGGATTAAGATTGCTTGAGCTCCTCAGCAGCGGCCCAGGGCTAACTTCTGGAACTCCCAAGCAAGCACCGTTTCTCTGTTGGAAACCCTCTAATCGGGCAGGAGCTCAGGAGCTGGTTTTGGCTGACTGGATCAGAGAAGGGCACAGCCACAGCCCTGGCTCCTGGCTTCAGCCCGATTGCTGCAGGCATTTAGAGAGGGAGCCAGTGCAGAGGGATGTTCTGACTCAATCCTTCTTCTCGGTTATTTTTTAAATTATGAAATGGGAAAAAGTATGATTAATCACTCTTAACATGCCTTTTTAATGTTTACCATATAATTGGGGTTTTGTTTATGACATATTGACCCAAAAACAGCCTTTTTTCACCGCCAAAAAAAAAGTTAGTATAAAATTATATACTTACACTCTTACGGAAAGTGATAATAAATATAAAAATGACCTTTTAGAAAAAAATTGAACAGAGGGAGAACAGCCCCAGAATGATGAGTCTGAGATGTTGAAACCTCAGCCGACAGGATAGGGTTGAAGGTCCTGAGAGCAACCTCCAGCAATGGCATCACAAGGACTCAAGCAATGGCATCACAAGGTCTCAAAAGGAGAACAAACTCCCATGGGAGAAGGGGAGGGGGTTGTGTGCCAAATGTCCTCATTGTGTGTGGAGGAAGATTCTCTCCCTTGTTGAGTCTGTTAAAACTGTGAGAGTAACTTCAGCACAGCAGAGTACATGAATCCCACAGTAGCACAATGACAAGAGTGATGGTGATAAGAACTGCAGTCACTGTGTCCAAAAGGAGAAAGCGAGGGGAGAGGAAAGCAGGAGACACAGAGCGCAAGAGGTACGGGGAAGGCAGCTCAAAACTTGCCACCCCCCGCACAAAGCTTAAAGCTTCCCATTGGGCAAGCAACAGAATGTGCACACAGGTGCTGGGAAGACAGACTGGGCAGGTGCCTATGAGGAAGTTGAGGCTGCGCTCAGAAGACAAAATCTGGGCCAAGACAAAAGGTGCTCTCCCGTGCTTAGCAGGTCAAGGTCCGACAACAGATGCTCAGTCAGAGGAAAAGGATTCTGTCGGCCGCACCAGCCCTGCCCAGTTGTGCCTCCTTGACCACCTCACTACCCCTCTCCAGACCTGACTTTCCAGCTCCCTCTCCCAGGCAATGGCAACAGCCTATCCTGCTGGGGAGGCAGCACAGCAGGCACTCCCACAGGGCGGGTGTCTTGGGGTTCAGGGAGGTTCCTGGAGGGCAGGGACATGAACTGTTTCTCCCACTCCATTCCCGGAGCCCTTGCTTAGCGCTGGACACACAGGAAGGGTACAGATAGCCGGAGGGCAGGGTGGTGCTCACGTGTTCTCCCTTCCCCTTACCAACTGGGTGGAGGCAGAGCAATGGCCTGGCTAGGGCCTTAGTGACTTTAAGAGGCCAATTGGTCGGTCCTACAAGAAACAGCAGCTCCCCGTATCAGCAGGCTTCACTCCCCAAACAATATGTTAGGGTGGGGGGAGACGAGTCACCCACCCCAAAAATACTACTCCCCCACCTTGCCATCCTCTCCTCTTGGGGTCTCCTGCCTCCCTCACCTTTCCCCAGCCCTGCCCACTGCACTAACTAGTCCCCCCAACTCCTAACCTCTTCCCATCAGCAATCCTAGTACCCTCCCCCTTCTCCACAGATCTGCCCCTTGGCAGCCAGGAGTGGGGGAGCAGGGCAGGGAGGGGAAACAGGAACCCAGTTCCAAGGCCATGGGGATGGGGGCTGTCCTTGAGGGGAGGTGAGAAAACTCACAGTGGTGTTGCACTGGGGACAGGCACCCCTTCCCCATCCCATCCCCACCCACCGCCACAGGAAGGAGGGCTCCTGAGGGATCTGCATTCTGAGTGATGCAGAGGCCAGGATCTGAGCATGTATGTAAGAGACTGTACCACTGACCACCAGGGCCCGGAATGCTGCTGGGCACCTTCGGGGACCTGCATGGTGGGGTCTCCGTCCTGCTCAGGCATCCCTTCTCTGCTCTTCCCAAGAGACCCTTAGTGCTATTTTCCCAATATCGGAGACTGGGCACCTGAGTGTGGGCACCGCAGGGCTGGCTCCCCTGCTCCTTTATCCGCAAGGGAAGGCATCGTGACCCTGCCAGCAGACAAGAGCCACTGCCTCCAAAGGCATTCCTGAATGCTGAGCTCAGCACCTGCAGAAGGACTCCCTGCGGCTCAAAGGGTCATCTTGGCGATGCTTGCACAGGCCACCCTCTCCTCCACGGAGCCTGTGGCTCCATACGGGACGACCTGCAAGGCAGACCCAGGTGCCAGCAATTGGGAGAGTCCAAGAGGTGGGGGAGAGGAGGGAGAGGAGTGGACATTCAACAGTGAGTGGGCTCAGGGGTACGGGGTCATCTGTTCCCTGTGGCTGGGCCTCATGCCCCAAGGGCTGGGAGCCAGAGGTGAAGGGAGCAGTTTGCCTAGGTCACTTTAAGTAGGAGCAGCCAGCTAAAGGCCTCATCCTGGATAAGGGTGGAGTTTGGGATGCAGCGTCTGTAGGTGCAAGTTCGATCCAAGGCGGAACCCATGATGCCAGGGTGTAGCTATGGGACAGAACACAGAAGGGGCAAGTTAGAGGTTGCTGATGAATGAGTAGACCCAGAGCCCACCCACACTAGGAACGATACATTCTCCAGAGAGAGGCAAATTGTGCATGCAAATGACATGGAACCAAGTGGTATCAGCCAGGGCTGAGCTCTTTCCCCAAGTCATACCCCAGCCCACTCCATCAAACCCCAACCAGAACCTTGAGTTTGGTTTGGTTTACAGTATCAGCTTCAGCGGCCCCCTTTTCCTCCCGGCCAGGCCCAGAGCTAGCAGGGTGCAGTGTGGGCCCCAGATCTCTGCACTCAGCAGAGGGAACCCGCTGGGAGCAGGATTCCAGCCCCTGTCACCTCCCCACCACCCTGCATAAGGTGGCAGCTTTGGCGGGGACAGCTGCCACCTGTTCTCCTGCACTTTCCTGGGACTCTAGAGGGGAGAATCCCTTGGGACTGAAGTGTGGGTGCCCACTGCCACCAGCTCACTGGGCTGGCAGCTGAGATGGGGACCAGGGAAAGATGAGAAGGACACCCCTAACCTTATCCCCTCCTCCAGGACCCAATTTCTGCTAATTTGTCTGGAGAATCCCCACTTGCCTTCCACTGGTGGGACACGTCCAGTCCTGCCTCCCAGATATGGGGGTGACCCAACTATTCTTGAGTCTGTCGCTGTTTTTCGGAGTGTTCTGGGACTGACTGGCCCTGAGCATCCTTAGCAATTTCTCCTAATTCAGGCCACTTATTCCCCAGTTGGAGTGACCAAGGTAACCTTCATTTTTCCTCCCCTCCACCTCTAGGCCAGGTCTTCGCTTCTATTAGAACATTTCCTCAGAAAATATTTCTTTTTTTTTATTTTCCAAACAGATTTATTTTTTAATTTGCTTTTATGTTTATTTATTTTTGTTATACCAAGTTCTTTTTTCCTAATTTTTTTTTTAAATAATCTTACTTAGTTGATTAAGGTACAAAGGGTCAAGCAGCATCTTTCTTACTCACTGTAAAGACCCATCACACAGGGCCCGGCGGCGTGGCCTAGCAGCTAAAGTCCTCGCCTTGAAAGCCCCGGGATCCCATATGGGCGCCGGTTCTAATCCCGGCAGCTCCACTTCCCATCCAGCTCCCTGCTTGTGGCCTGGGAAAGCAGTCGAGGATGACCCAATGCATTGGGACACTGCACCCGCGTGGGAGACCCGGAAGAGGTTCCTGGTTCCTGGTATCGGATCGGCGCGCATCGGCCCGTTGCGACTCACTTGGGGAGTGAATCATTGGATGGAAGTTCTTCCTCTCTGTCTCTCCTCCTCTCTGTATATCTGACTTTGTAATAAAATAAATAAATCTTTAAAAAAAAAAAAAAAGACCCATCACACCACTGTTTCCCTCTCATGGCTGAAATGGGGAGTTCCACCCCCTAACCGACTATGGCCCTGTTCTTGTGTTCTTGTTCCTCTTGTCTGCTTCCCCACACATATGATGCAGTGAGATAACGACACACAGTTCTTCTGCCGTCTGACAACATGCGGTGTGGAACTGCCTTGGATTCCCACCCAAATCACACAATGAGGTCCAAGCCAGTGACCTCCCTCCTGACCCTGGTCAGGGTCATGTTCTGCTGGTGACAACAGTGGTGGAAACTCTGCACTGCGTGCCGCGCCCTGTCCTGAGAGCTCCAGGGCTACAGTGAGTGAGTGGTTCAGGTGACCAGCAGGTCCCTCCAGCTGCTGGATGGGCTCCGCCCCTGGTGTGACAGCTGATCCCAGATTCATGCTGTCCTGGGCTCAATGTGGCCTTGAACAGACAGCCTGATATGCTTTTAATACCCTATGTTATTCCACAATTGGTTAGGAGAGCAGAGAAATCTTCCACCTTCTTAGAGTGATGAAGATATTAAGTATAATCTATCAAGATTTTAACAGGTAACTTAACAGACAGCAGACTCGAATCTGCATTAGATATCAGCAAAAACGACATACAGTGGGATCCAAGAGCTATCCTGACAGCCTCAACAGGAAGTCATATGCACAGAGCAGGAGGGGACCCCAGAGTGGAAAAGGAAAACAGGAGGAGGCTTGTATCCTAACCCCAGAGACTCCCGGTACCTCATCAAGGACTATCAGTATGGACACCAAGGACTATATCCCAACTGCCAAGGAGATCACAGGGAATTGGAGTCCTCTCATAGGTCGAGAACACAGGCTGGAAGAAGCCCAGATCCTTCCTCACAGGATCTAATGTCATTGGAACAACAGCCAGGAGCGGAGCCCTGAGCAGTCTTCAAAAACAGAAAAACAGTAAACTTCCTTCGGGACTCGGGAGAGAAGCTCTCTCTGGTCCTTACTTAATTCCAACTTTGGCTCTCCATCCTCTCTTGCAATGACCATCAGGGTCGCTCTGGAGCCACCAAAATTAGATCAGATACAGAGAGCAATAAGGAACACTTAGAACAAACAGGAAAAAGTCAGCTTGGACTCCCATATACCTTACTAAGTAGGATACAAAGATCAGTTACTCCTCACTAAGGTATTGAGGATTTCTCTGCACACCCCTCCTAAAATTGTTCTGCTCCTCAATTGTTAACATATGGCTTGTTAGAGTTATAAGCCTGTTTGGACTATCCCAAAATTCACGAAGTTCAGCAAAAATCATGCTTGAATTGTACAAGCTGCTAAATATAAAAATGAAAATAAACATGAGACAGCTGAATAGTACCCTATAACCATTTTTAGGTTTATAGCAGCCGGTTGTGTATATACTAAAATTGGGATGTCAAGGAAGTAGTTAACAGGATGTGGTTAAGAACTTGCATTTTCTAACATATTGGTCACTCAATACCATGTTAATTATCTTCATGATGTTAATTTCCATGTTTCTTCCTGTTGTTGAAGTTGTGTAGTGGTATCTCATTGGAGGGGATGATATTCTGCCAGCTCTACTTTCAGACCAATGATGGTCTCCCAATGAAACTGTTGAATTTATCTGGACAATAAGATGCTGGACTCTCCTTTGGTCCATGCCCCCAATGAAGGAATCATGACTGGTTATGATCTGTACTATTGTAACAATATGAGGGAATTCAATATGAGGGGAGGGTTTAGGGAGGGGTTGGGGGAAATCCCAAAGCCTGCGAAACTGTGTCATAAAATGAAATAAAAAGTCTGGAACCAACCCCTGCCCCCCCCAAAATCTGGTCAGAATCAATTTCAGATATATGACACGATACAAACAACAATTCATGCATTCATTAATAAAGTGCTTTTTTTCTCTAAAAAAATTTCCTTCTTCAAGTACATAATTTCACAGAAGTCTGGATTTAAGTTTTTGCTCATCTTTATTAATATGTAATTAACAAAAAAAACTAGGGAGTACTAAGTGATGTTTTGATATTACAAAGGCGTTGTGAACGCATTTCCAGAATCAAGGTAATGAACACATTCAACAGCCCAGACCTTCCTTCTGTGTGCGGTAACAACTAGGATCTCATCCCTTTGCTAACTGCAGGCATGAGCTCTTGCTCTGTATTTGAGCACCAGAATTCATTCATTCTGCATTACTGATACTTTGTACCCTATCTTTCTGTATCTGGCTTATTTCACTTACTGTAATTGCATAAATATTATTTCAATGGGAAGATTTTCCTCGATATTTTTATTTACATTTTATTTTTAATATTGTTTACATAGTTAGGTCTGCACACCCTTATGGGCTGCTGACCAAGGTCAGAAAGGTCAGATATGGAAGAAGGTGGGTGGGACAAATGTCTCAGTTTATTTTTTTTTCCTCCTGTGTCTACAGGGGAAGAGAAGAGGTTGCTCCTCTTTGTCAAATTATATTACCAACCAGGGATGGGAGATAATTATTTGATGAAATGTGTGGGGAAGAGTGTTCCAAGGGAGTTACTTCAGTGAAATCACTGAATGATGGTTTTGAGAAGTTGTTGGTTTTATGGCTCCAGGAATGAGAAAATCCCAGGAACATGTGGCAAAGCTTCCATCCTCTGACAAGACAGTTGATGTCCCCTGCCAGCCTAGATGAGCTGGCTATCATGTCTGCCATGTGAATCCGGCATGCTGTCCATTGCACAGGTATCAGCAACTGAGGAGGCCCAGTCCCAATTGCATGCACTCCAAGGTTGGACCACACATCCAGTGATTTTCCCAGTGGTTGGGTTCTGAGTCCAGTGGGCCAGTTTGGGAGTTCCCAAAGAAACCTCATCTGGGGTAACCTCAGATTTTTGCATGCATCAGCCAGTGCAGGGTCATGTGGTGGCTGTCACCTGTACCAGGAAACTCATATACTGGTGGATGCAGCTGCTTGATAGCTTCTGCCCAGCCCCATATCTCAACATGAACCAACAGGTGCTGCTGTCCAGCCTAGCCAGCCCATGACTAACCTAGTTCTCATGTACACCATTATGCTATCACAGCCTAGTCAGGACAACCCTCAATAACCCCAATAACTAGACCTGCCCCCCAGCCTTGGTTCCTGGGCATGCCAGTCTGCTGCAACCTAGCCTGGCCCATCCCATATCCCATCCAGCTCTTGTGCATACCCATGGTTGCTGTGGCTTAGTTCATCCAATTTGCTTCTACACCTGGTCCACACGCAACATGACAGGCACTGCTGCTCTGCTGAGCCTGGCTTGCCCCCAGTCCTGGTTCCTGTGTTCACCAGTGGTGAACATAGCCCAACAGGGTGTGCCCACAGTTCCCCTGCCAGGCAAGTTCCCAGCCTCAGGACCTTGTGCCTGTCAGTGGGTATTGCCATCCAGCCTGACATGACTCACATTCAGTTCTGGCACCTGTAAACTGGTGCTGCAACCTAGTTCTACTGGCCTGCACCCATTCTGGCTTTCATATCAGCAAGTACAGCATCCTAGCCCAGCCTGGCTCACTCGCAGACCCAGCCCAAATGCTCTAAGAAGGGTACAGCAGCTCTGCTGAGAATGACCTATCCCCGACCCCACTCTTATGCTCACCATTGGAAGCAGCAGCCCAGCAGGGGAGTCTCTAAGGTTCCCTGGACCATGCATGTGGCCTACCCCTAGTGTCGGCATTTGCCCGCAAGTGCTACAGCCTGGCTTAGCCCAGCCCACCCTCAGTCCAGCTCTCATTAGTGGATGCAGCAGCCTAACCCATTCTGGCCCACTTCCAGCTCTAGTCCTCATGTGAACTGGTGAGTATTTCAGTCCAACCCAACCTGGCCTTGCACCTCCTCTTGGTTCTCATGCATGCCAGCAAGTGCTGCAGCCTCACGCAATCCAGCCTCTCCCCAGACCCAGCCCACATAGACATTGACAAGTGCTGCAGCCTTGCCTGACCTGCCCCCCACTAGTCCCAGCACTTGTGCTCCCCAACAGAAGCTAAGACCTAGTAGGGGAGTTCCCCAAATTCCTCTACCAGGCCTGCTCCCAGCCCCAGACCTCACATACACTGGCACGTGCTGCGGCCCTGTTTGGCATGGTCTGCCTTCAGTCCCAGCCTTTGTATGTGCTGGCAGGTACCACAGACAGGCCCTGCTCCACCTTCTCTCAGTCCTAGCTCCCATGAGTGTCAGGTGGGTTCCTGTCAGGTGAGTTCTGTGGTCCAGCCTGGCTCAGCTCTTCCCCACAAATCAGCAGGTGTTGCAATCTCACAGAGGTGAACCCACAATGTCTCTTATAGAATCTTTCCCCAGATCTGGTTCTTTTGTGTTCTGGCGAGTGCTGTGGCCCAGCCATACATGGCCCACCGCTCTCTGACCCTTGTGGGCAGGTATACTACAGCCTAGCCCAGTCAGGCATCCCCTCAGCCCCAGCTTTTGTGTGTACCAGTGGACAGCACATGATGCTATTAGCCCAGCCCAGTTCTACCGCATGGGTGGGTCCCTTGGCCTGAACCAGACATGCCCTCCAATTTCACCCTTTTAAACCACTCCGTCTAGGCTTCTTCATCTACCTGAGTGCAGTGGCCCAATTCATGGAAGACCTCAGAAATCATTCCTCCCCTGACAAACGTGCCTTCAGCGGCTCCCACACCAATGCATTCCCAGACCTCCCTGGATTTATCTGTAACCTGCCCCCTCACCTGGGAGCCAAGAGTGCATGTCCTGGCCCAGCATTGTCCATCTTCCCCACATATCTTAAAAAATAATAACAAGCAATTATGCTGGCATGCTAGTTTAGTTAAACACAAATTTGGCATTGACCAGGCCCAGAATGCTCACCAGCTCCTGGCTACTTTTCTCCCAGCAGTGTAATACTTGCCTAGGTACAAGGCAACGTAGGCAATTATCTACTGGGGTCCTTTCTATTTAAAGATGTATTTATTTGAAAAGCAGAATAACACACACACGCGCATGCGTATGGGCACAAACAGATCTATCATCTGCCAGCTTACTCCCCAAGTAATAGGCTGGGCCAGGCGGAAGCCAGGTGCATCAGGCAGCTGGCACAGCTGGTTTCCAAAGTCATGGAGCTGGAGCTCCGTGAGCTGTTCTGTAGATGAACCCCCACATGCAGAAATTCCAAAGCAAGGACCTGGCCATGCCACCTCCCTCCCACCACGGAGAAGGTTGGGGAGCCACCTGGGTCCTGGCCCAGCTGTGGCGGCCACCACTGGGGTTTCTGATGCTCTCCACCATTGTGGCTTTCAGCCCTGATGCTATTAACCAGGCCGGTGAGAGAGGCCCCAAGCCAGAAACACATGGTAGTCCTGTCTTGGGACTTGCTGCCTGGTGCAAAGGCTGAGCAAGGTCCCAGCAGAAGCAGACAGACCTTCTCACCGCCATGGCTGGTCTCAGCAGAGTCCTCAGGTTGTATTCTGATAAGTGATATTGTCAGGCTCTACCTGTTTGGGGTTTCTGTTTTGTTTGTTAGAGAATAAATCCTGTAACCTCAGATCATTTTGCAATCATGTTTTTAAATTTCTGTTGAGTTCCACTGACTGTGTTATGGAAATGATGGATTAAATAAAGTTTTGTAGTTGACCAAATGGATTGTGTGTTTTCCTAAAGGATAAGGATATCAAGCATATATTCAGCACAAAGTGCTTTTGCCTGTGTGTTTGTGAACATGTGTGTAGGGAGGTTTGGTGTGTGAGTGGCTGTATGTTTGTGAATGTGTGTGTGGGTGGCTGTGTGACAGTGTGTTTGTGTGTGTGTGTGTGTGTATGTGTGTGAACACAGAGAACAGGGCAAAGTTTTCACTCCGTTCAGGACCCAGGCCCACTCTGCCACGGTGCAGCCGACGGTTCTCTTGAGTGGAACCCATCTCCCCTCCGGTCCCCGATCCCCCTGCCGCAGCAGGCAGTGTTTGTCTCAAGCAGAAGTGCCATGGCTGCAGCCATTATGGAAGACAGTCTGGACATTCCTAAAAAACAACATTCAAACGAACAACGACAGGCTAAGTGCCACAAGCGGAACCCAGAGATAAACACTGTGTCATCTCCCTCTATGCAGAATCAAACGGGAGCAGAGGAGAAGGCAGAGTCCAGGTTCTGAGTGGGGTTGGGGGGTCCCCGGCGTTCAGCGTCACTGAGTCCCAGAAACGAGGAGGTAGATTCTAGATGAGCAGAGTGACAGAAAGGCAAAGACTATTCCATCTGCTGGTTCACTCCCCCCAAGATCCTGCAACAGCCAGGGCTGGATCAAGCTAAAGAGCTGGGAACTCCATCCGGGTCTCCCATGTGGGTGGCAGCGATCCAAGTACTTAGGCCAACTTCTGCTCTCCCAGGCACACCAGCAGGGAGCTAGATCAGAACCACAACATTCAGGGGCTCTGATACAAAAACAGGGGCTGCACCTCAAGGCCTGGCTGCCTACCTCAATTTTGAGCTATACAATTCTCTTTGTGATTGCTTGTTGACTGTCCTTCTAACTAGGCTGTAAGTTACATGTGGGCTGGGGTGGGGGGAGTTTGCAACCATGTGATGTTTTCCTGATAAACGAAGACATTTTCCATCAGAATCTCATGGTTTTGGGGTCTCATTATATAGAGCTGACAAGGAACAAATGCACTCGTGGACTGCAGTTCCTAAGATGGAAGGCTGGCATGCAGAAAACGACAAATTGTCCGTTAAATGTGTATAGTAAATGATGATGAGCTTAGGAAGTTGGACAAAGGGACACGAATGAGTGTGTCTATGGAAGGAGGAAAGGGAGAATTTCAGAGAATGATGCTCAAGGGAGGGCTCTCTGAAGAGCGGAGCATTTGTATAAATGGGAACACTGGGTCTCTTCTCATGCTTGCGGCGAAGATGTAATAAGAAAATGCCCCGATTCGGTTCGTGACACAAAACAAAAACGATGGTAGCCTCAGGCTAGGGATTTCTCTACACCCTGGATGGGCTCACAGCGGAACGCTCATCTCCGTGGGAAGCTGTCCCCGCGTCGGAACGCTGCATGGAAGGTTCCGACCCCAGAAGGAACACTCTGCTGGAGGAACCCAGAGTGAGGGCGGAACTCTGGCGGGAGCTTAGAGTTACCGAGGCACCGCCTCCCGGAAGGCGGTGTGCGGGTGGGGACATGGGCGGGACTTGCGGCGGAAGTTCTCTCTTTAGGTCCTGCAGACTGGGCGAGATGATGTCTCCCGGGTCGTGGCGGCTCTGCGTCCTCCTGTGCAACCTGCTGCTGGGGCAGGCGGTGGCCCCAAACCCCGTGGAAACGTCAGAGGGGAGCCGGCCGTATGCGGTGCTGCGCGGGCAGAACCTCGGTGAGCTGACCTGGCATTGGGTGGACAGGGGTAGCCATGGCGGGGGGAGGTTCATGGAAGTCCGCGATAAGCACTGGGATTCGGCGAAGGCCTAGGGCGCCCACCATGCTTCTCCCTCGGTGCTGGCTGCCCCAGGCTGGGCTACAAGCTCGATCCTAACCCGCGCTGTCTTTGGTTGTTCATGTGCTTGCAAGGGACCGTGCTCGCAGTAATAACGGTAACCGTGGTTTAGCACCATCTTAGGAACTTGGGGGGCGTTGGATGGTTTGTGGGTATCGAGACGTCAGGGGCGGACCTCTGAGGACACACCCACTTTGCAGGGGAACTATTGAAGTGCGTGGAAAATGGAGTTCCCTTTTTCTCCAGTCTCTAGCAGCATGTATTTTTTTTTTTAATATGTCTTTTCTGTCGCAGCTGTTCTGTGGTAAGTGATCATTCATTGTGGTGTTCGGTTTCTGTGACAGCTAAGGATGATAATGGAGCGCCTGCATATTTTGGGGTTGGCCATTTGTGTTTCTGTTAAGAAATGTGTAATCAGATCATTTGCCCACTTTTTCAGTTATGTGGATGTGTGATTCTGCTTTCCACAGAGGTAGCTACCGTCAGCGGAAGTGTCCTGAAATTCAGCAGCTTGGCATCATTGCAATATCCAAGCAAATTAGAGACCTGAACTCGCTGTCCAGGCACTGCATGCTTTGCAGGTGGAGGGGAATGCATGGTTAAGTCACATGCAAGTGTGGGACAGGCTAGAGATGGAAAAGCTGGAGAAACACCACTCTAGCATTCCTGGGCAGCAGGCAGTCTGTCTCCATTTTTACATAAAAGGACGCAGAGCAGCTTTCCTAAGCACACAGGAGGCCAGACCTTCAGACCAATACCCCGAATTTTGGGCCATTGTATTCTGCCACCTGTCGGGGTTGTAACGGCAGCCGTTGATCATGTGGTTGTTGTATGGCCAGCACGGTGGGGTCTTTATCGAAGGTGATCACGCCTCTGTGTGAGCCCCAGGAAACCCTAGTACAGTGGGTTTTGTTTGTTCCAATGGATAGACACAGAAAATGCAACTCGGGGAGCATCTAAGAAGGCTCCAGTTGGTGCAGGCAGGCATTGAGCCAGGACCAGACACTTAAACACATAGTCAGTGTGCAGTCGCTTGACCACATCACTTGCCGCTGTTGTGTGAGCCAGGCGGTGAAGTCCAGACACTCACTCGTCCTATCCCGCCGCCAGGGCACCCACTGCAGTGTAGGTCCTGTTTCCTAGCTGAGCACTTTGAAGCGTCTCCACATGAGATTGGCTCTCAACAATGTAAAAAGCTGTGAACCGAGCGAGTGCTTGGCTTCTCTGGCCACAGGGCCCTTAGTCAAAGACTCCAGTGGACTGGAAGACTGTGATGTATATAGACACGCTTGGGTTCCTGCATCTCTTCCCGCACCCTGTGTGGAAGTAGTCCACCCTGCAGCCAGAGGGGTCTTCATCCTGGCTATATCTGTTCCTGTCACCTTCCTGGGGCTTCTCCTTGACCTTGGAGAACCCATGTTTCTGCCCTGGCCCCTTGCTGCCTAGGTGTATGGTCTCTGTTCCTGTTCTGGCTGCAGGGCTCCCCGCCTGGGGCCTGGGGCCTGGGGCCTGGGGCCCCTCCCTCCCTTGCTTTCTTCAGGGCCTGCTAAGCTATGAGAGGTGCTACTGCTTGCCTTCCTGCGGCAGATTGGAGACTCCTCAAGAGAGAAAGGGCCCACTCACCACTGTATGCCTGGCACCTGACCCTGTGCCCGGCCTCATGGGGCTTTTGGCGCGTTTCCGTCAAGGAGTGAGAGAACCCCGGGGCTGCTGTCAGCAAGTAACCTGTTTACCCTTTGCAGTGCTGTTGGGGACCATTTTCAGCGTCCTGCTGGTGGCCATTATCCTCATGGCGTTTTGCGTCTACAAGCCCATCCGGCGCCGGTGACTGCCTCTGGGAACAGCCCATGTGGTGTTGCTCAAGGGCCAGTGGAGAAGTTGGAATCAGACCTCGCTGGTGACCTCTGGTGTGGACAGTTAGTGAATGCTAAAGGATTTGGAGAAACCTCACCTAGTGATGTTTGTTTGTTTTGTTTCCCTTCCCCCATAACACTGTGATGCAGATAACGGGCCATGAGGCTGCTTCTCAGTACTTCTTGTAATCACTGTTATGAAGTGAGCCTGCAGCTAGCTCCAAGGGTCAGTGGAAGCGCCCTGCACAGTACTAACCGCTAAGGTTCGATATGACAGCGAGAAGACGACGTGTCGAGTGGATGCAATCCCTGCTTCAGAGCCGCACGGCTGCCAGTGCCTTTCCCCGCATCCTGTAGATCTACACCCCATCAGAAAGCAGCGTGATCCCTGCTGACTCATCCCCCCCCCCCCCCCCCCGACGCCCCTACAGTCAGGGTCACGTCAGGGAGGCCGGTAGGGGGCGCACCTTTGGCCTGGACAGCAGGGGTTGCTAGTTGACCTAGCAGAGAAAAAAACTCTTCTGAAACACTGATCTGCCTTGGCCTGCACCTAAGCCTCTGCAGCCATGGCCTGCAGCTGGAGGCAGCTTTCTCTGCTTGGGCACTTAGGGCGTTCAGTGGCATCTCTGGGCCCAAAGTGGCGGGGAGGGCTCAGCTCCCAAGAGTGCATGTCCCCTGTGCAGGCTGGCGTTGTGTTTACACAACTTTGAAAATGCTGCTATTAGTTTGCACTGTTGGTTAACTGGATTTTTTTTTCTTCCCCTTATTATTTTCATGCCTGTCAAGTGGTTGTCAGTATTTAAGAGTGCTAGGTTTAAATTTCTTTGCTACTAAAGCGAGTTGTGCATCTTGTGCTCCATGTAAGCACAGCACACTGATTTAGCAACCCACACTTAATGTGAAATAACTCATGTGCTGTATTGTGTTTGACTTCAGGATCTTGTTTGTAAGCTAATGCCACTGAGCCATTGAAATGTTGTGCTCTGTGCTTGTGAGAAAATTGTCAATTAATATGAAACCTTACAATAAAAAAAGAAAATGAAACCTTACATTCTGTTGCTCCTAGTATTTATTCCCAAATGTTTACAGTGCAGTTGTGTGAGAGCGAATGAATCTGAGCTAGTCTCCCAAGGGAGCACAGTGAAGTGGAAATTTATTTATTTGCTTATTAAAATTTTTATTTGAAAGGTGAAGTTAGAGAGAGGAGAGAGAGGGAAAGATCTTCCATTCACTGTTCACTCCCCAAATGGCCACAACAGCCAGAACTGAACCAATCGGATCCAAAGCGAGAAGCCAGCCACTTCTACCGGGTCTCTCACGTGGGTGCAGGGGCCCAAAGACTTTGAGCCGTCCTCCACTGCTTTTACCAGGCCATAAGCAGGGAGCTGGATCAGAAATGGAGCAGCCGGGCCTCGAACTGGCACCCATATGGGATACCAGTGCACTAAGTCGAAGCTTAGCTTGCTATGCGAGGGTGCTGGCCAAGGGTATGAAAACAAATGCAAGTGGAGTGACCAAGGCTGGGGTGGTGGGTAAGAAACTGGGGGGCAGGGCACCAACAGCAGTCACGGAAGTGCACACTCCCCCCTCACCTGAACAAGGCACCAAGTGTGCTACTATGGGGGAGGAGACCACTGCTTGAGGATTTTAAAAGAAAATGGTGAACACAAGCCAAGCCCATAAACCTCATGACTTACTATTCCATTAGCCAGCTCAACATTCCAGCTTTCTAAAACAACTTTGCAATACTGTTGTTCCACATACTAATCCAAAACCCAGTTTACAGCTTCATTCCAACTGTATTATGTATTCCATATGAAATTTCAAGCTAAAGTAAGACGGGGGTAATCTTTTTGTATAAAGAGGTTTAGTGCAGAGCGACAGGGACAACAGGCGTTGAGAACCAGCCGACTGGTCCTCTGCCTGCCGGTTCCAGCATCCCATATTGGCACCAGTTCATATTCTAGCTGTTCCACTTCTGATCCATCTTGCTGCTAATGGCTGGGAAAGCAGTAGAGGATGGTTCAAGTCCTTGGGTCCTTGCTCCCATGTGGGAGCTCCACAAGAAACTTCTGGCTCCTGGCTTCAGCTCAGCTCAGCTCTGGCTGTTGTGGCCATTTGGGAAGTGAACCAGCAGATGGAAGACCTGTCCTCTCTGTAAATCTGCCTTTAAAAAAAAAAGGCATCGATTCTGACAAAGAATGATACTTAAAACTTTGATACAGCTAGGTTTGGTTTTTTTGTGTGTGTTGAGAGACAGATCTCCCATCTGCTGATTCAGTTCTGCAAATGCCTGCAACAGTCAAGTACAGGCCAACCTGAAACCAGGAGTTCAATACAGGTCTTTTGCGTTAAGAGCCAGGGATGCAACTATCTGAGCCGGCACCTTCTGCCTTCTCAAAGTTTGTATTTGCAGGGCTGGAATTAGGAGTGAAGCCAGGATGGCAGGCGTCTTAACCCTTCCACCAGACACCTGCCTCTTGCTCCCAGCTGGTATTTCCAAGTGGAATTACTTTCCTGGCCTTTATCTTTGCGGCTGCAGGGAGAGGTGGTGGCCAAAGCCTAGGCCTAGGTACTCAGAATCTCACCCTGTACTCACAACACATCCAGTTGACTTGCAGCCCTCACGTGAAGAGGAGTTGTTGGGAAACACTCATTTTGCGATGAGCGGCTCGAGTCCCATTAGCAGATGACAGTCCCCAGCTGGACCTTGGTCTCACACCTGCGTATATTCCTAAATACAGATCTAGCAGGACTTTGGGTCCTCTCACTTCCTGCAGCACAAAGTTATTTGAAATTCCTTGCCCAGTTCTTCCTTGATGTCACACGTACAGTCAGCCAGGGGCCTGGGGCCAAGCTGATGGTGGTCACTTCCCTTTCCTGTCATCTGGAGCAGGCTTTTTCCGTTTCCTGACATCTCACACGTTATGGACGGCGTGTAAGCTTGTTCACAGAGCAAAGGCTCTGAAGGACACAGAGAAGCTGCTCACATTCAAGTTTCTGGGGTTGTTTTGTGTGGTTGCCGCCTGTGGCGCCAGCATCCCATATGAACGCTAGTTCAAGTCCTGGCTATTCTACTTCTGATTCAGCTCACTGCTAATGTGTCTACAAAAGCAGTGGAGGGGGGCTTGGCAGCGTGGCCTAGTGGCTAAGGTCCTCGCCTTGATCCCATATGGCCACTGGTTCTAGTCCCGGCAGCTCCACTTCCTCTCTGTCTCTCCTCCTCTCAGTATATCTGACTTTGTAATAAAAATAAAATAAATCTTAAAAAAAAAAAAAAAAAAAAGCAGTGGAGGATGGCCCCAGTGCTTGGGCCTCTTGCCACCAACGTGGGAGGCCCGATGAAGCTCTTGGCTTCAGCCTGGCCCAGCCCTGGCCCTTGCAGAATGCACTGATGTTTACTTTTCCCCAGAAGAAAGCAGCTGTTTCACAGCTTCCTAGAAATGCCAAAACCTCATCTCTGGAATGCAGGTGTGTTGACTGGTCATTCCTTTTGTTTGAAAGGTGACATCCGGTAGCCTAGTGGCTGGGTTCCTACCCTTGCATATGCTGGGATCCCATATGGGTGCCAGTTTGTGTCCCAGCAGCTCCACTTCCCATCCAGCACCCTACTTGTGGCCTGGGAAAGCAGCAGATGGTTCAAAGCCTTGGGACCCTGCATCCACGTAGGAGACTTGGAAGAAGCTCCTGGCTCTGGATTGGCTCAGCTCCAGCCGTTGTGGCCACTTGGGGAGTGAATCAATAGACAGATCTTCCTCTCTGTCTCTCCTTCTCTGTGTATATGACCTTCCATTAAAAACAGATAAATCTTAAAAAAAAAAAAAAAAAAAAAAAGTGACATCCTTAGGTGTAAGATGAGCCTGGAAGCCTCTAGGATAGGCTCCTCACATTTGAATGCTAACCTGATTCCCCCAGAGCCAGTCCCCTGGTAGGAAAGGGGTGCATGGCTTTTAGTTTCCCCATGAAACAAGGAGCACAGGGCAGGTGGGCCGTTTCCCTTGCACAGGAGGTGGGCAAGAGCAGGCTGCCTTCAAAGTAATATACAGCTGAACAATGCAAAAGCCCCCAATATCCTGAAGTAACAGGAAGTGCAGGTGTATCCTGTGACTAGACAAACACCACATGAGAAAGACTCCGAGGCTGGCTGGTTATTGGATGAGCACCCTCTAAGGAAGCAGTCTTTATTCGCCTTTTAAGAGAGAACACATACATGAACAACGTTGCAATGGTTTGACACGATGCTCTCCAGGGGAAGCAGAGCTGTGGGAGGCCAACACAGAAGTTACCTATGGTTCACAGGTTGGTGAGCAAATGGCATGGCCTAACTGCAGCTGATCCCAAGAAGGGCCTTCACTCCCGGTAAACACCAAGTAAACAAAATTCGACGCTTGCGTGTCGGCGACGTGGTGGCCATCACCTGTACTGGCCTTCTGTGCGAAGGACTTTTGGTCAGATCGTGACATAAGAGGCAGGAGGAACCAATGGAACTAAGGACGTGGTTTTTAGAAGGTTTTCCTGGCAATGCTAACTGGAGGATACAAACAGTAACTGGGACAATCCTTTTTGGAGTTTTCTCTTCCTGGCCCAAAAGAAGCTCAACGGAGGAAGACACAGACACGGGACAGAGGGAAGTTTTTAGTTTCTCAGATGACATCAGTGCAGCCTGGGGGAATGAGTGCACAGAGGGAGGGGGGGCACCCGGCCACTCTCCCCAGGGTCCCGTGGGGGGGGGCAATGGTTATTTACAGGAGGGTTAGACAAAATAGTTAACTACTAAAGGTATCCAAAAAAGGCCTGAGAAAATCTGGTTAAAATGTATAACCTTGTATTGCTACTGATGGGAGTAGTCATTTTATTATTATATCTCTTAAAAATAATAAAAACATTCTGTTAAAAAATATATTTATCCAGAAAGATGTTGATTTGAACTCTAAAAAGCAACGTGGAGTCATCCCTTTCCCTTTTGAATGAAGAGCTCACTAAGCTGTACTTGGTGGGGGCTCCCCTTCTAGGCTCACATCCAATCCCCCCTTTCTGGTGGGAGGAGAATCTGCAGCTTTCTTCGAGGACCCCTAGCTGCTCCCTCGGGACAGGATTAGCTGCCTTTGATGTTGCCTGGGGACCCTTGCTCTCCTCGGAGTTAGTTGCCTTTACAAATTCAAATCAGACCCATCCCTAGGTAAGTGGAGTGAGGTGGTTTGAAACCATGAGTGATTTTCAAGGCTAAGGCAACATCCATAGTCTTCTGTGTATCTTCAGTGTGATGCAAACAGTTAACCATAATCTAAAATAGAGCTGCGGGGAGAGGGGATGGAAGGAATGGAATAACATGAAGATGGAAGCCGGAAGAATGGCAATGTCCTAAAAACCCTGTACAAAGGTAAAAATAAAACGAGTTAGATCGGCACACTCCATTTCTTTGGTGAACAGTGAAGAAGTGTATCAGCCTCTCACGGACCACACTCCTCAGAGGCGGCGCTGCTGCCATCATAGGTAAAAGCACCTTGACTGCAATAGCGTGTCATCACTCCTTCCTCAGGACGAACCTACAGACCTGCGGGGCTGGGAGGTGGGGGAAGGGGAGAGTTGTCTAAAGCTGGTAGTTAAGAATGTGACCTGCAAGCCAGTGCAGCTAATGGAAGTGGTGATGTCCTCCCCTAACCTGGAGATGGGGCCTGCCGATCCCTGGCCCCTCCTCCACTCTGGAGATGGTCCAGGATGGGCCGGGGAAGTCCCTGGCCCTGCACCTCTGCAGAAAGAAGGAGCAGCTGCTGTCTGCTGCAGACAGGGATGGAGCACCCGCCTGCATCCCAGAGCCTCTGCTTCGTGCAGCCCGTGGGCAGGAAGATTTACTTGTCGGTGAGTGACAGCTGCAAGACTTGCTGGAGCTCGGCCTCCTCCTCCTGCAGCCGCAGTTCCCGCTCCGCCAGCTCTTTGGCAGACAGCTCCATGGCCAGCTGGAGGTCGCTGTCAAAGCGGCTGCTATCGTTCAGGGTCTCGGGACACAGGCCCTCCGTGCTGGTGAGAAGGCTCTCCTGGATGGCCCTGCGTCGGAAAACCGTCAAACACAGTCAATACTGCCATCGCCATGGCAGCAGTGGCTACACCCCGTACCTCCTCACCAGGCACACCCCGTGCCAGGCCCTTGACATGTACAATGATGCCCTTCACCAGGCACACCCCGTGCCAGGCCCTTGACATGTACAATGATGCCCTTTCACCCCACGAAACACTGGGACTGCAGGTGAGAGACACGGGGGGTGAAGGGGAACCTGACACTTGGAAGAAATCAAGAGACATTGTCCCAGATAGTGATAGGGCTGGGAAGGCAAAACCTAGTTTCTTCATCATGACACGCATATATGCCTCCAGAGGAGGAATATGTTGGCACCATGGGTCAACAAACTAACCTCCACCCTGTGGTGCCAGCATCCCATACGTGTCCCGGCTGCTCCACTTCTGATGTAGCTGCCTGATTATGGCCTGGGAAAGCAGTGGAGGATGGCTCAAGTCTTTATGACCCTGTATGCGAAGAAATTTCTGGCTCCCAGCTTTGGATTAACTCAGCTGTGGCCCTTGTGGCCATCTGGGGGCTGAACCAGTGGATGAAAGACCTTTTCTACCTTTCCTTCTCTCTGTAAATCTACCTTTCCAATAAAAATTAATAAATCTTAGGAATATGCTTCAAAAAGCCAGTCTTTACAGTTTTCCCTCTTAAAAAGATGTCCCATTCATCTCTACGGCTGGCTCATGCCCAGGGCAGTGTCATCTGTAAAATGGCATAAAGAGGGCAGTCGGATCCAGGGCCCATGTATGCCTTGGCTCAGGAGTGCCACTGACCAGGGAACTGGTCAGTCTACCCATCCTTAGAAACTTAGTGTCGAGTGGAGAGCTGGTTTAATAAGTCAACACCGGGGGGAAGCAGGAGGGCTTAACAGATCTGCCCTGCCGCTCACGCGCCTGTCTGTGTACCTGAGTCAGTCTCAGCCGAGTCATCAAGAGTCGTGTCACTTACCTCTCGTACTGGGCATCGTAGGCGTGTGTCGGGCTGATCCCTCCGTTTGATGCTGGTCCTGAAAACTCCTGGCAAGAGCAAATGTGACGGATATGAACGCTTCTTGGAAGCACAGGTGAACCCTGACACATGAGATCATCCCTGACCTGTTTCCGATAGCACTGTGGAAAACTGACAGACTGGGCATACCTTGAAGTGACAACTGTCAGTTGGTATGTGGCCTTACCATACAGCATAGGGTGTCTGATGGACAGACACAGCTTCTCATACCTTACACAAAATCCGGTTGGCAGAAACAGCCAACTTTGGGCACAGCTGAAATGACCAAAGCAGGTAATTCTAAGGAAAGGCTAGAAGATGTAATGCAGTCTTCATCATCTTTTGGTATTCCCCTTGTCAAAACTTGGGGGTCAGTGAGGTTTATAAAACGTTATAGGGAGGAAGCTATGGTCAGTCAACCAGGAGAGAAATGGATTGCCTAGGGGACACACCAGATCCCACCCTATGTCCACAAGAGGGACGGATGGGAGGAGCTCATGTCGGGGGTGGTATTGGGGGTGTGCGGAGTGGACGAGGCCCTCAAGCCTGGGATGGTGGCAGCAAGTGATGCCTGGAGGAAACCCACGGAGGGTGACAGAGCAATAAAAGTGACAGACTGCACATTCACTGCCCACGTGGGGAGGGAGCTGGGATTCAAATTCATCAGAGGCTGCAGCACACAGTATGATGGACACATTAGCCTGCAATGATGGCTTCTGGATTCAGTTAGAAGCCCCTAAACACACGGCTATTAACTACCTAACTAATACATCGTCTTCAAAGACACCTTGTAAATGGTGCTGACTTGGTTATGCAGATGGTCTCTAATGTAAGAAGTTTATATAAATAAAAGGCCAGGTACTTAAAATATAACCTGGGGCCAGTATTGTAGGGCAGAGCTGGTCAAGCCATGGCCTATAACACTGGCATCCCATACAGGGGGCTGTTTTGAATCCCAGCTACTTCACTTCCAGAACAGCTTCCTGCTCATCTGTGTGGGAAAGCAGTGGAGGATGGCCTGAATGCCTGGGCCCTTGCCACTGATGGGGCCTCCCTGTCCTCCATGTGGGAGACCCACATGCCGTTCCTGTCATCAGCGTGGCCCAGACTTGATCACCATGGCCAGCTGGAGAATAAACCATTACTCCTTCCCAAATATATACAGTTTATATATGTTTACATGAATATGTAAATACACATGCCAACTTATTGTTTCAGTTACGTCTTTCCAGTTGGCCAAAATCCAAACGAGGGCGTTAGTCCTCCCAGGCCCCGTCACTCATGCTGATACAGCACCTGGCTCCGGCTGGACTCCAGCAGGCTCTGCTGGATGGCGAACTGCATTATCTCATAGTCCTCATCTTGCAGATGTATGTTTCTGCCATTGTCTTGGACACGGTAGGATTCAGGAATTTCAAACACAGATTGGTCAACCTCGAAGTTGGTGACTCGGGCACCTGCAACATCAAAGGTGCCCAGCTCACGACAGGACAGTTCTACTCCAACTGCTGCAGATATTTACTTATTGTTTATAAAAAAGGCTCCAAAGGATAATAAACAAGGTTTGCTAATATATGAGATCTGGAGGCGCTGTGACAAAGTATCGGAACACAGCCTTTTTTAAAGTGGAAAAAAACACAACACTCTCTCAGGAGAAAACTACAGAAGACTGCGACTTCTCTTCCTATTCTCTTCTTTCTAGACTCCAGAAGTAGCCAGTTTGTGCTCCCTCTGAGGAATGCCTTGTGTGTGTGAGAGTGGGTGGGCGAGGGAGTCTGGGGTGTAGGGAAGGTGATGCACATGTATGATGTTGGTCAAAATGCACTGAACTGACACTGAATGCATCACATTATTAATCAATTATGTCCCAATGTCCTATCCACGAGACACCTGAGGGCTTAGCACACACACGTGCATGCGAGCACACACACACGCAATGCCATTTTCAAAGATTTTGAAGTAAATATTATGTTGTTCAAATACAGAACTGAGGACCTGGGACTTAGTTGGTTAAAAAGAAGCATTTTGTGATATGTACCTTAGTTGATTCTTAAAGATCCTCTGCCTTTTTAACACAAAGAGGGATCAGAGAGCTTCTCAATTCTGTAGAAAACGTGTGCATCTTTTCATTCTTTCTTCCAGCTCTGTGAAGCTCTGTCGGGTGTATTCTATTGGCTGTTTTGTTTTGCTTCATCTACACTAATTTTGATATTTTCTTTCATCTAATATAAAAGCCTACTACATAAGATACTCTAATTTCAAACTGAGTCATAAAATAAATGACTGTATATGTTTTTCTTAATTGCCAAACACTGGTTTTACCGGACTCAGCCTGGGTCCCTTCCACGTTCTGAGATGGAGATTCTTCGGCCGTGCTGCAGCCATTCACGTTGCCAAATGTAATCCGTGCGTTTAGGACATGGAACAAGGGAATTTCTAACAAAATAAACATGTTCATAAGTAAACGTTACTGAGGAGATTCAGAGCCATCACTTGCTGAGTGCCTAGTAGGCTAATACCATGCTGTGCCCATTCTGCAAGTGTGATGTCATTCCGTTCCCGTAACAGCCCTCCCCCATGTACAAATGGGAAACAGATTCAGAGTGAAACGCCGTCTTCTCAAACACAGAGAGTGAGGCACTAAACCAGCATTCAGTGTCATGAGTGCACACCCTTGACAATTAAGATTCCTCTGAGCCATATATATTATAAACAGTGGCATGTACACTGACTCCGGCCAAAGACATATGCATCTGCTGGCTTCCTCAATTCCACACTTGGAAAATTCATGTAAGCAAGCCTGAGATACTACTGAAACAATGAAAGGGGTCATGTTTTTTTCTGCTGCTTTATTTCCATTAGCACCATCTATAAAGAGAACTCTTGGGCTACCACTTTGGCATATCGGGTTAAGCCACTGGCCACAGCACCATATTGGTACCGGTTTGAGTCCCAGCAGCTCCACCACTATCCAGCTCCCTGGTTATGTGCCTGGGAAAGAAGTAGAAGATCGCCCAAGTGTTTGGGCCTCTGCCAACATGTGTGAGACCTGGATGAAGCTTCTGGTTCCTGGCTTTGGCCTGGCCCAACTGGGGACTGAACCAGCAGGTGGAAAATTTCTCTGCCTCTCCTCCTCTTCTCTCTCTCTAATTCTGTCTTTCAGATAGATAAACAGATCTTTTTTAAAAAAAATAAAGAGCAGAGAACTGTTGGCTAGAGATCTCCCAATTTTGACTTGCAAAGTGAACAAAGAATCATGACAGTTCTTTAAGGCAAATTAAACCAGAAGGTAATTCTGGTTTGCTCCACTGTGTCTACTGAATGCCACTTTGTGCCTCAAGTATTCCAGTGCCCCCAAACACATCCTGTCATCCGTGAAAACAGTTCCATCTGAGGAGTACTGGGGAGTACCTATCTTGACAGGAAATCCCGGGGGGAATTCCAGCTTGATGAAGTCTCTCAGCCTGGCGAAGTGAGCGCTGGTCCGGGCCATCAGGTCAATGATGGGAATGACCTGCTGCACGAGAGACAGGGGGAACTCTTCACACATCCACAGCATCGCTTTAAACCTGTGGGGTGCCACAAAAAGAAGCTGGGGCCGTCTCCACCAGGGGAGAGGAGCGGAGCCTGTTCTGCCTCCCTCCAGCCTCCCCAGCTCTCTTGAATTCTGAGCTACGGAGGTGCTAGAACCACGGGACTTCAGGCTGCTCTGCAATCTGACAGTGGGAAAATGGCCATGGCAGCAGCTTTACCTGAGAGCAAGCAAGAAGTAGGCTGTGGACACCGCAGCTATCTGAGCTGGTAAACAATAAATAAGGAATTCTTACCTCCCAGCTTTATCCTGCTTGAAAAGGGCCAAGGAAGAGGGCCACTGACTTGGTGCTTGTCAGATTCATTTAAAAATTATTTTTCCTGTGAGAGTTTGGTGCAGCAGTTGGCTTGCTGTGTTGCAGCCCTACGTCTCAAGTTGGGAGTGCCGGGTTCAAGTCCCAGGACCTCTGTTTCTGAACCAGCAGATGGATGGCTTAAGTTCTTGGTTCCTGACTCTGCCTGGCCCAGTCCTGGCTATTGTGGGCATTTGGAAAATAAGCCAGCAGATGGAGGATCTCTTCTTCTCTGTCCCTCTTTGTTTCTCTGTCTCTCTGCCTTTCAAATAAGATGGACACAAATTTCTAAAGTACATACATCTTAAAGAAAAGGGGCAGAGCAATGACTGAATTTAACACCATGTGATCAGTGTGACTTCTGAGATAACCCCTAACCTGCACATAGCAGCTGGACCTCTCTCTTACTTTTGTGTTCTAATTGTCAGCTCCTTCGGCCTTCCAATGTCCCTGTCCTTCAAGTCAAACTCCTCGTCGAAGTACTCGTCAGGCGTGATGGCTGTCGGGTTGTTGGCGGTCGCACATTCCGTGGTGAGGTCCTGCCAAGGACAGAACTCAATCAGAATGCCAAAGCCCCTACCATATCCAGTCTCTGAGGTAGGTGGCCACGCTAACCAAATATGGAACAGCAAGTTCCTAGCAGTACCCTTTGTGAACTAAGTGACCACACAGAACATCGGGAAAGCTGGTCTCAAACTATCTGGCAAGCCTGATGGATGTCTCTACTGCAATATATTTCCCCAGCTCTCCTTTGCATGTTTACCTGCAAGTTACAGAAAAGGGGGAAGGAGGAAGACAGGAGGTAAGGGAGCTATGGAAGACTTGGAGTTTACCCTCCAGCTCTGCCCTTTTCTGGCTTGGTTTGAGCAGGGCCATTTCATCTTTCTGACCCTCACAAGCATTCACTGTATGGAATCCATGCAGTTACCATGATGCCCCAGTAGGGTGCTCTGTTACAATTACAATAAAAAAATCTTGATTTCCAAATTCCAATGTTATAGAGATGCCTCTAGTTATAATGGGTGGAGATAATGTATTAGGCTTCTAGAATCCCCACCACCACTTCTAAAAGCTTTCCTTTCAAAAAGCCTCCTCCATTTCATCTTCCTCTGATTGAATCCACCCAGTTCTGGCTTGGGTGTACTGATCCTGTTCCAGTAAATGACCTGTGCAGGGCCCACTAAATGCCAGCACAAGAACAGGGAAGTCATCTCCTTTCACCAAACTGCACCAAGAGCTTGGGCCTTTAACTTACCCCTTGTGCACCAAACTGGTGTTCCACTGTTCCCAACAAAGATTCCAGAGGATTCCTGTCCGCTACAGAGGGGAAGAAAGTTCAGTGTGTGACCTTGCATCTGACTTGTGGCTACAGAATTATACATCCCGTCTTTAAAAGTCTCTGATCTAAGCCACCTGCACGAGCGAATCCATTTATGGACAGACTGATAAAGTCATCCATCCACAAAAATGCTAAGCCAATTCAGCCTATGCCATGTGCTTTTGAGCTGGGCACTCTGAATCAGAGTAACAGCTACACGAAATAAGGCAGAATACTGGCAAGAGCCAGGATTTAGGATCCTGATCCTGCCTTGACCTGTGTGTGATCTGAACTTCAGCGCCACCCATCACACTGGAGTTATGGTAACTAACACCCCACCAGGTTCCCACCCCAACACACACACACACACACACACACACACACACACACACACACACTGTGTGCACTGTTCTAAAGGGTTGCAGGTAGAACTCGCCTGACCTTCCCAGGAAATCTAAAGAAGGTGGGGTCACCTCCATTTCACCATGAAGGAAATCCAGAGGCCCAGCGGGTGACTGCCTTTCCAGGGCCACAGGGCTGGGAGAGCTGCCGTACGGCAGACGCGTGCTAGCACCAGGCAGCTCAGCGCTCACTGTGCATCATAACGGGATTGCATCACTCATCCCAGTGATAAATGGCCTCCAGAGTCCTTCTCTATAACTTTTTTTTTTTTTGACTAAATCCAGCAAAGTGTTCTTCATAAACACGAATGGCTTTAATTACAGCTGCAGCCAAATGGGGAAACCTCTCCCAGAAATGAGTCAGACGAAGGACGTTTTTATATAAAAGGAGGTAGGGCTAGGATTGGCAGCCCCTAACCACTTTAACCCTCAGCTCTCTGGAGCGGACAGAGGCAGGAGGGTGGCAGGGGTGATTACCTTTGTATCGCTTTTTCTCCTCCTCCGTCAGGTGTTCTGTGCGTATTTTGGTTATCACACTCACATTGTTCACTGTATAAACCTTGAGAGATGTGTACAAAGGAAAACAGTGACACAGGGAAATCAAAACTTGCAACATACGCATAGCAAGAGCAAGAATGCTGAAGCAAAAGGAAAAATAAATCAGCAAACTAAAAATGAGAAATGGTTAACAATCATGAGGCTCCTTCAGGGATAATTATAAGCTACCAACTTTCAGCAATGCATCAGCAGTGACTTTCCCTCTCTGACAGTTTTAACAGGAAGAGGAAGATCTGCTGTGTCTTCTACCTGCCCCTTTTGTTGCTGAGCTCAAACGCCTTGCAATTCAGGCAGCCCACCTAGGTTTCTCTTGTACTAAGGGACCCCCAAACCTCTATCATGCACTTCTACTGATGTGTGGGGGATCGTGTAAGAGCTCCGACAGCCACCTAACTGGGCACGAAGAAGAACACAGGCTCTGTAGGCCTGTGAGATTTCTGGAAAACCGGCAAGTCACTATTGCAAAGGGGCATTTCCCGTAGGACCAAAACAAAAGCCCTGTAACTGCCAGAATGTGTGTTCTATTGATCACCAAGGACAACAGAGAAGGACGGTGGGCTGGGAAATCAAGTACAGGAGTGAACACAGAGCTGACTGTATGTACCAGATGGGGATGCCCAATGCTCAGAGCTGCAGAAAAGGCATACTTGGCGCCAGGGTGACTGTGGCTCAATGCGTCCTGCTGAACGTTGATTTCAGCTTTCGCTGCTCTCGCAGAGGCCACTAGGGGGCTCTGCAGCACCTGGCTCCACCGCTGCAGGCCATCCATCCAGGCAGGACTGCAGACCTAAGGAAAGGCTAGCAAAGGGAGTCTTCCAGCCAACCAAGTGCCAGGGGACTTGAGGCACCAACTGCCGTCTCCACTAACACAAGCATGAGGTCATGTGAATGGGCTGGGAGCCTGCTGGTTACAATCAGGCCCATCCAAAACAGTGGAGGTGCATAAAAGCTACCAAATAATCTTTTTTTAAAAAAAAGATGAATACGTGTTTAAAGTCCAATCCATTCCCTTTTTTAATTAAAAGAATGACTGGCTTGGCTGGCATTCCTGCTGGGACTACTGGTACCTGTACTCATTTCTCTACAACACTGTTTCCCTTTGGCAAGGCTAGAGACCTCCTGGGGACATGCTACCTCATGTTCTCAAAGTCCAATGCGCTAAGAAGTCCAA